>NC_091930.1:10869737-11039626 GCF_041260155.1 Ptychodera flava
ACACTTTATTGTACTTAAAGAGTTTGTACTTTGCACTTCAACATTCTAAAAGAAAATCATTAAAATAAGTTTCTGTTTTCTTGGAAAAAAGATATGACAACATATTATCAACAGTATAGTTTATTAATGTCCCCTGCAGTACAACGGGTGACATATCATGTATTGTGTATTCAAACAGTCTTATATGACTGACGATATAATTATGTTAACATTTCCATCGGGAGAATTACTAAATCAAAGGAAGGGGGCACGGAACTGCAACCTTCAGTTTGAGTTCGATTAAAACATTTGTTTAAGTTCGTAGAGACGAGGACGAGGTAATGTATTGCACTGTCAAACAGTAAAGGGAATATTTTTAATTAGAATGACTCATGGTCTCGTTTTGGTGCGTGTCACAAAGTTTTTTTACCCTTAATAGGAAATAAAATCATGGGGAAATGGAAACTTCGACATTTGTAAGATCTGATTCTTTCACTTCAAGACCTTGGACTTTCAGTATCTATCTCAGCTGAGTAGACCTACAATATTTGTATCATATATATCTTCCTCCAATCTTACATCTGCTTTGACGCCCATTTATCTGTATTGAATAAAGTCTCCGAAAGATTATTGGTACAATGACCCTGTATGCTTGAAGGATTGTACAGAACACTATACTAACTCGGAGTATAAACGTAATTATAGATGAAAAAATAATTCAGTTTCACGATTATTTAGATATAGGAGTATCAAGATCCTTGTTACATAACTTTCATTTTGTTAGGCGCAACCTGCAATATTCATTTCCAGCCGGAAAAATATGTTTTGTAGACCAACATCTCATACCGGAATTATTTGAGGACAGTCGTTTTTTGAAAACACGACAGCCCTATTAAATTATTTACAAGGTACTTGATAAGTACCATAAAAATGTCAAATTGCAACCGGCAGTATTAGTATTTAAAGTGCCCGAAAAGTAAGATATAAATAGTTCTGCGCAATTCTTTGTTGACTGCCGTTCGGTCTGACTGTGCCTGGAATTTATTAAGGATGGCGAACGGAGATTCTTAGCAGACTGACCATGCTGTACGCATACGAGTATCAGCGCAACCGACTTTAATGAGTAGTGTTACGAAGGCAGTGGAGACGATCGACGAGTCACCAAAGACATTTAGACAATTGGAGAAGCATATTATGTCAAGCGATGGCACCTGTCAAGTTTTCCTACTGGGAAATAAGGTCTATGAACCTGTCAAGCTCGTCTACCGGAAATAAGGTCTATGTAGAACCAACGAACTCTGAATGTCTCGTGCAGTCAATACTTTGAAGATTCCTAGTACCTCTCAGTTAGTCAAAACGAGTTCACAAGTGAAAAATACCGATAGAAAAAAAAACTGGTGTAGTGATAGTAGTCCTTTTCTTAAACAGGAACTTCCCCTGTAAAAGCAGATTATCGTAAATTTATGCAAATGTAAAAAAGTCACGCTACTGATCAGATGTACCGTGTTTGATCACAGAATCCCATGATTTGCGATGCTTCAGGCGTGTATTGCCATTGAATCCTGCATAAGATGTCTGTGAATATAAAGCGAGTAAACTTGAGTCGAAAATAAACTGAAAATATGTTAGATATTTTTTGTTGGAGAACGGATAATTGTTTCAAAATGTGTTCCCTGTACAACCATTTGACCTCTCTTTGCATGTCACGAAAGTGCCCATCATGATTATTCATATTTATCATACGGTCAAAGCAATACAATGAGAATTCAAAACTCCCGCCGAGTGTGGGCAAATGGCTGCGTCATCAGTAATCCCCCTATTGTGCGTCTACGGTCCTGGAAGTTCCTGTTTTAGGTACTGTGAGCCTAGAAAGAGATTGTCTAAACTTTTCCTCAAACTTTCCCAGGAATCTTTCAGCCGTACTCTTTCAAAATCAAAAATCAAAATCAGAGGTAACCATGCAGAGATTGATAATAGAGAAACAAATTGCCAAAGATTAACCGATCTTTTAAATTAAAAATGGCCACTATCCTCACGTTAAATCTGGGTGAAAAATTAAAAAATTTATATTTTTTGGAAATTAAGGGTGACCATTTTCCAGTTAGCAAGACTTTTTAAAATGAGCCCCACAAATGGTAGATCAGAAAAGAATCGTAAAAATTTTGGCGACCGAATATCTGTCCCCTGAGCGCGTGAACTACCTTGACTGAGGTTCTGATGAGTAACTGCCATGTTGATGCAGGATATTGCAATGAGGACGAGACAAATCGAGACCATATACGAAGCTCTAAACACCACTGCGTTTGTCTAGACTATTTGGGAATTATGGATAAAGCCGCGAGGGGCGAATTTAGTTTCCAATCGCACATATGGTGGCGTTTTCATCGACTTAAGATATTGGAGCAAAGTTGAATATCGTACAAGAAATATCTGTTGAAATTGATCAAAATTCAGTGGCGTCTTTATACAGACACATGGGTGTCTGAGTAGTACTAAAGAGTTACTCGTTGGACAGTATTAAATTTTATTCATTTATTCTACTTTTACTGTATCGAACAGTCGAGGCCCAATAACAGGATAAGTAAAACATAATAACAAGACTGTTGCACAATAGGGGTAGCACAAGCGATTCCAATAAATTAAACCGGGAAATGTTGTAATATATATTGGTTATAATTATCTTTCGAGGACAAGGACGGAGTGAAGGCAGTTTGCAACTTTTTCCGGGAAGGTTCCAAGTATTTCTTCCCCATAAGGAAAACGCCTATCCTGCAATCTTCGCCTTACATAGATTCCCATCTTCCTACCCGATAAGAATAGTTGCCCACTGCCATCTAACCACTGCATAATTTCGCCTTCGGCGAATTCCGCTATTCTTCCCCCCTGGCAGGCCAACAGACTTTATTCAAATCGCATGTTTAGCAAAAATGTCCAAACGACTGATGACAATATTTGCTTCACTCGCCCACTCAAACCAGCAAACAGAAAGATCGTTGCCGATAGGCGTTGACGAACCCCTTTAATCCCGAACAGCTCTGCTGGCTCTCCCTAATATTCGATCTACCTCTCCATCAACAGTCCCTCTGGCCTCCAGGCAATTATCTTAAATTAAAGATATATAATAATTCAAGGGGACGTTCGTAATGACCTTGATATTCCGCGATGAGAGGTTGTACAACTGACAGCGATAGAAATGAGCTAGAACTTTGGACTTGTTTTAGAAAATACTTTTTGATGAATACGACGGAAAAACTGATCAGTTGTACGATGGAAGAGAAATAAAGTTGAAGTTTAAAGTGCTCCTGACATGACCAACTCATCTCAATTGCATTAACAAGCTTACGTATAGATACTATGTAAAATAAATTCATTACTGGTGAAAGTCGTATTGTTAACCCTAAAATAAATACTTTTTCACCATATCACCGCGATCCCGCGAAAAGACCGGAAGTACTCTTCGGGCAATCTGGCAAATACGGAAATGACGCAAACGCAGGCACGCAGTACCGCGAAGCCTAACCGAGATACGTAGACGTCCATAGAATTTGGAAGATTACTTGTAAAAAAAGATTAGCCATGCTAAATTGCGGTAGGGTGCTGCTCAAAGTTCCAAAGTGATTGTGTTTTGTTACTTAAGTTTCCAAAGACACAGGATTATTTAAAATTTGGGTTATACACTGAAGTGCAGCGCCTGGGGCAGAACGATATCCAAAACGTACCGGCAGATTGATGTTGTCCATGCAGTGATCATGCATTTAGGCTGCTTCCTCCCAATCTGCGCCCAAATCTGAAAACAGTGAAACAGTGAAAGTTGTACTAGGATTCAAAGTGCGACATACAAGAGTATTTGCATATGAATAGAACAAGCTTAAGAAAAGGTGGACTTTTCTTAGCTTTGTAAAAGAGACAAGTCTGGTAGTCTACGGTCAAAATAACATGAGCGGATAAAAAAGATTTAAGAAATATAAGCTAAACAAGATACATCACAATAAAATGAAAACGGTGTGAAAATGTTAAAAAAACGTGAAAGATGCATAAAATATTGGTAAAATCAGAAACGGGATAAGTATACTTTCAAAAGTATAAAGGCAAAATAAGATTTTGACAGTAAACTGGTGCGATTGCAATCGCACTATGATGATGAACATAGGTGAATGACAAAACTTGACGTACTCCAGAGTGAGGAAAATGGTTCTAGAAACAAGAGAGCTCCCCAGAGGAGTGGAAAGAAATAAGATGGCCTGCAAACCTGGCGTGATCTACCAATTCTTTCTATTAATCCCCTAGGGACAAAGAGTGTCGAGTTCATTGATCATTTTGAGTTCTATTTGTTTTCTGATAGTGTCCTTTTTCGAGAATATTTAACAAAGTGCGGTGAAAAGGAGATGGTTATAATAATATGACCAGGGCTATTGAAATGTTCAGCTACAGGAGTTATTTTGTTTGTTCTTTTGCTATAAAGATGCTCGTAGACACGTTTACGAAGCTCGTGTTTGGTTTCTTCGATCTACAGTAGATTACATTTTTTGTAGGTGATTACATAAATGAGATTCCTGTTTGAACAATTCATGTTGCCAGTGATTGATTGATTTATTGGTGATTATGTTGTGAATACAGCCGTTATCTGAAGATTTCATGAATTTACACTGGTTGTATTTATTGCAGGGTTTGCATTGCCCGGTGATATTCTGTGAGGCAACTTTGGTAAGGTTGACTTTGGCTTTGACTAAAAGTTTCTTTAGATTAGCTGACTGTCGATAAGCTACACTGGTTTATCTATGAAGACTCTGCTGGTGGCCTGGTCTGACTGAAATATGTTCTAGTGTTTATGAACAATTGATAGTACGTGAGGTAGAGTGGAGTTATATTCGATGACGAATGGTATTCTTTTGTTGGTTGTAGATTTGATTGAAGAGGTGGGCTGGATGAGATTATTCCGGTTGATATTTTTGGAGTCGGAAATGGGACGGGCTTTGAAATCTCGTTTGACGAAGTGGTTCTTGAGTTTGGTAGCCTATGTCCGAAATAAATCATCATCCGAACAGATGCGTCTGTATCGGAGGGACTGGATCCATGGAATAGCTTGAAATGTATGGCTTGGATGACATGAGGTTGCCCGTACATACGAATGTTGTTCTGTGGGTTTGCTGCATACTGTTGTTTCAATCTTGTCCTTGGTGAGTATCATTAGTGTGGCCAGAAATGAGATACGTTTGTCACTGTATTCCAAGGTAATGGATAGAGTGGGGTGGATAGCATTATATTATTAGTGGAATTGTTAATGTTGATATAGACCTTGTTGCCATATAAATCTGATGTCGTCGATGAACCGTTTCGAGTTGTCTGGTGCCGGTGTGTAGATGTTTAGAATTTGCTTTTCAATTTACCAATCGCAATATTAACATACGGCGGGGAGACTTTTTACTACCCAAAACAGTACCGCATATCTGGAGATAATACCGAACGTTCAACTCGAAGTAGTTTTTTTGTGAGAATGAATTGCACAATTAAGTTCTGAGCGCTTGAAGCCAAAACAAAGAGTGAGGCGCCGGTCCATAATATAAAACAAGGTCCTGCTGCTATACCTATTTTACTGCCGTCGCTGTCCATTCCCATGGATGCCCATCAGAAGATTAGCCTCCAAATCACAGTAATTACTCGGTAGCTCAGTACCAAAGACAGCTAATATTTAAAACCTACAAATTAATTAATAGCCCCGTCTCTAAAACGTTTGTTTTAGAACAAGCACAGTATCATACATGTATTACCAGCTGGAAACCAACAACATAACTGCCCAAGATCCTGCAATTGTTTATTTCGAACCAGTGGCGACACTGACTGTGTGGTCGAGAAACAGAGACAAATCTATCTTGTCCGCAATGTGTCTGTAATACCTTCACCGTGTCACGCGACTGTGTTTCAATCAAAGCTCTGGGCGGAGCACTTTTACTAGATGTATACTGTATGATCTCCATACGCGTGCTTCAGAGTAAAGGGCGTGGGTTTTCCGGCGCACATGGTGAGGCATTTCCTTTGAGAAGGGAAAATACCAAATGTGTTGAATATTTTGCACAACGAAACAAAATGAAAAACTCATAAAGTATAAGATAATGGTTGAGCAAACAGCCTCGAATGAAATTTCACTCAGCTTACTGAGCTACTCTCTCTCACGTTTGGCAGGCTTATACAGCGTAATTTGCTATCAATCTAATATCTGCTTGGAAGTTCTTACTGTCGGCTGTTTTTTTTCCTAAATTAGTTTGGAAACGTAACTCATGCCAATGCTCTGTTCGGTGACAAAATCAGAATATGCATCAGGCGGTATGTATGGCGGTACAACAGCCTTCGGGCGAGCTGGGTGCCTTTGATGACGTAACAACATGGTGGCAGCGTTATTGCGGAAGAATTAACAGTTGCCAGCCAATACAGCATCTTAAAATGCGAATTTAGTGCACAAGAAATACACAAATGGCAAAGAAAATCGACAATTCGATAATAGTTGGATTATGCTACAGCACAAATTGGTCAGAAAACGCTTTAATTTTCATGTAAGTTGCTCTAAAAGTTTATTTGTTTTCTACAGTGCCTTTCCTACTGGTAAACTATCAAAACCGTTGTACATACTGTTTTACAATATAATTGAAATTGCACTGAGACAGATATATCGACAAGATGGAAAATAAAATTACGTATTTCTGAAGGAACGGTATCGCGAAAAGAGAAGACTGTTTGTCGAACAAACGCAGTGGTGTTTAGATGAGGAATATCAAACATTGTCTTAAGGTTAAACTGGTGAAAGCAAAAGTGAATTGAAATTCATGAAAACATAACATCGGAGACTAAATTCTGAAATTATGATTTTTATAAAACGGCTGAAAGGCTGCGATTTAAGAAACAACTGAATTCCAGTTTTCATGTAACAAGAACAAATAGCATAATTACGAAATTTAAAGTAAATAGTTTGTTTTGCAATATCCTCAATTTGATGGAAAAATTCCATTTGCACTCCGTCTTAATTAGTATGAATAGTTTCAAAAGTTGAAGTCTTTCAGAAGTCTTTCTTTTCCTTGTATTGTAACTTGCCTTGAACCTTCAGCAGAAACAAATGTTGACGACACAATATCACGCAATGTGGACCCAACAAGTATAGCTGTTTCATTGTTTGGCATTCGTGCAGATCCTTTGGATTTTAAAAATTCTCTCCGTCCTTGAATGACTTAGCAACTTCCACAATGATGTCTAGTATTGCCAGTACATGTTCATCCGTGGTGAGGTGGTCAATTTCCTGCCCCTTTTGCCCAATTGCACAGTAATTCGCCAATGTAAATATCGATACATATTCCGGATCGATTTCTGCAAGTTCACTGAGCTCAGAACGTACATCCTCGATATTCACACCATGCCAAATGTCCATGCATGTGCAAATGACAATCATCGGTATACCATTTCCTGCACAGGGTGAAATGGTAAAAGTAACCGTTTACGAAACGACAAAGTGTTATACTTAAAGGGGAAGTTCACCAAGGATGATTTTTACATATGTGCTAGCTTTGTGGTCACTTACCCCGGAAAAGCTATTTTCGACATTTATAACTTGCAAGATTTTTTACAAAAAACGATAGAAATAGTACAGGAAGTTGCCCATGTAATTTGAATCATGGGAAAAAGCGCCAAGCTTGGAGCTTGCATAATGTGATATGGAAGGGACCATTTTCCCATGGGTATGGCATTGTCCACTCACCCATGCTTAAACCAGGCTGTGCGTATTTACATATTTTTTGTTTATACTGAGTATCCTTGCATAAACAATGAATCACTTTTAATAAACTTTCCACTGTCAGATTTTGTGTTGCTGTTTACTACTGTGTTACTGTGAGTGGACAATGTGGGGGCCATACCCGTCCGAAGATGGTCCCTTCCATATCACATTATGCAAGCTCCAAGTTTGGAGCTTTTTTCCCATGATTCAAATTACATGGGCAACTTCCTGTACTATTTTATCGTTTTTTGTAAAAAATCCTGCGAGTTATAAATGGTGAAAATAGTTTTTCCTGGGTAAATGACCACAGAGCTACCACATATGTAAAAATCATCCTTGGTGAACTTCCCCTTTAAGAAACATAGCCCTGACGTGTTTGTTTTTCAAAGTGGACCTCCTGTGCCGGGTAACGAATATAAACGGAATAACAGGCTGACTAAAAGATATACATTTGAATGTATCTCTATTTTAAAATCTGATTGATTAGGCATCGGTAGTAAAAATAATACCCAAAGCGAATATTCCTCATCTGACTGAAAACAATTTACTTCATGATGTCGTATTGTCCAATTGCACAGTAATTCGCCAATGTAAATACATATTCCCGATCGATTTCTGCAAGTTCACTGAGCTCAGAACGTACATCCTCGAGGCCGTGAATTCACTTTTATGCTCAAACTACAGCATATACTGGAGATGCTTGACAGCATCATATACTTAAAATCTTACTTTTATTTACAAGTAAGAAATTAGATGCTCACCGTACATTCTCCTGACATCTGATACAGTACTGATCACGGAGTCAATTCTTGAAACAGTCATTTTGTGGACGTAAATGATACAGTGAATCCTGGAACTAGTTTCATTGCTAAGCACTCCAACCCATTGAAGTGCTCTACGCGATAAAGATTTTTCGTCGAAAGCCCTGCCAGTAAGAATGTCCTGACAGCGCTTCCACACTATATCTGGCAGTGCATTGCCGAGATCATCAACTGTAAGTGTTATGGGATTGGTGTCACAGAAGTACAGGGTTTTACTTTACATTTGACATCATAACGCGAGCACTTCTGTGTCCCACCTGATAGAACAGGAAACTCCTGTGCCAGAGGCGCATTAGATCCTGTCAGTGCCTAGTGTAGGGAAAAGAAAACAAATCTTTTGAATTTCAAGTGCAGACAACAAGTCCAACTAAATTGAACATTTAATCTATAATGATGTCGGGCTAAAATGCCGTACAGTCCGTGGGCTGGAGGGGCCAACCGTGCACCCCCCATAAACCTACTACATGGGTATTTTTTGTTCTTTGGAATCTGCTGAACTAGAAAAAAGATGTTAACATTGGATATTTTGGGATGCACTACCTGTCTGCACTGGTTTTTGGTTTGTATGTACCGCAAAAAATGGCGAAAAATTGGTAGGGGTAGGGGGTACTATATCCTCCCCTAAATTGAGTAAATCAGCATGAAATAGCACAAACCTTACATTTTGGAAAGCTCAGTTACTTTTCTTTCCGACGAATACCAACTTTAGCAAAATTGATTTGTGTACATAGAATAGGACGACTTTAAAATGAATTTTTTTGACAATTTTGAAATTTTTTACCAAAAATACCATGTAACAACTGTGATTTACTTTTCATTAAGCAAAATTTTCACATCTTTTGTGTTTAAATTATTCATTTCAACATATTAAACAAGAAAAAAAGTGTTAACATCAGATATTTAACTCTACACTACTTCTCTGGAGTCAATTTTGAATTGCGTGTATCTGTATGGGATGTGCAAAAGCTAGGGGTAGGGGTACAACATTCTTTCCTTGATGAAGTAAACTGGTTTGAAATGCCATATACCTTATAGTTTTAGAAAGCTGAGATACTGGTCTTTCAAAAATGCATAAGGTTTTAGTAAAAAAATATGACGTCATAGAATTGGATAACTTTAAATCCATTTTTTCTGGTAATTCAGTATTTTTAACCGGAAGAAAATACGATAACTATTGTTTCCTCCCAAACAGATTTATGGATGTTATTTACTAATTGCAATGTGCTAAAGAAGAAAATAAATGTCAAAATTGGGTATTTAGAATGCATTATTGTCTCTACTCACTAAAATTGCAAGTTTTGCTACATTGGTATATCATGAATGGGCATTTTATTGTTATGCAATGAACTAATACACAGCCTTAAAAAGAAGACTTTAAAACGCGCACACATAGTCATATTGCCATTTCTCCTTAAAGTAAATAGATTGTTGATGACTGTCTATTTTTTATAATTTACTTTTTAAATATTTTTTACAAAATAATTTGGATAAGACGTATTTGGAAAATTGTCTATGCCACCTTGTCTTACTTATACAGCAAGCATTACTAACAATCTATTAGGCCGTGGGCTAGAGGGAGCGTCTACGTGCACCTCCCCCAAACCCCACAGGATAACAAACATGTATTTTTCAGAAGCCTTGACAGTCATCAACAATCTATTTACTTTAAGGAGAAAATGGGCAATATGACTATGTGTGCGCGTTTTAAAGTTTTCTTTTTAAGGCTGTGTATTAGTTCATTGCATAACAATAAAATTTCATTCATGATATACCAATGTAGCAAAACTTGCAATTTTAGTGAGTAGAGACAATAATGCATTGTAAATACCCAATTTTGACATTTATTTTCTTCTTCAGCACATTGCAATTAGTAAATAACATCCATAAATCTGTTTGATTTGCTTCATTGGGAGTAAACAATAGTTATCGTATTTTCTTCCGGTTAAAAATACTGAATTACCAGAAAAAATGGATTTAAAGTTATCCAATTCTATGACGTCATATCTTTTTACTAAAACCTTATGCATTTTTGAAAGACCAGTATCTCAGCTTTCTAAAACTATAAGGTAAATGGCATTTCAAGCCAGTTTACTTCATCAAGGAAAGAATGTTGTACCCCTACCCCTAGCTTTTGCACATCCCATACAGATACACGCAATTCAAAATTGACTCCAGAGAAGTAGTGTAGAGTTAAATATCTGATGTTAACACGTCTGACGTTTTTTTTCTTGTTTAATATGTTGAAATGAATAATTTAAACACAGAAAGTTGTGAAAATTTTGCTTAATAAAAAGTAAATCACAATTGTTACATGGTATTTTTGGTAAAAAATTTCACAATTGTCAAAAACATTTATTTTAAAGTCGTCCTATTCTGTGTACACAAATCAATTTTGCTAAAATTGGTATTCCTCCAAAAATGTAAGGTTTGTGCTATTTCATGCTGGTTTACTCAATTTAGGGGAGGATATAGTACCCCCTACCCCTACCCATTTTTCGCCATTTTTTGCGGTACATACAAATCAAAAACCAGTGCAGACAGGTAGTGCATCCCAAAATATCAAATGTTAACATCTTTTTTCTAGTTCAGCAGATCCCAAAGAACAAAAAAAAAATACCCATGTAGTAGGTTTATGGGGGGGGGGGTGTACTGTGGGCCCCTCCAGCCCACGGACTAGTACAAATCGACGTACTCTAACGTGCAACTTCTTTATTCTGTACTTTCGCTCGAACTAGAGAAGTAGATTTCTAACGTCTGGCTGAAAATGAGAATGATTTAACTCTATCACTTACTCTACACCGTATATGATATTTTTCTTCCATCTCAAATTCTCACAAAAGCTGTGCCTGTGTGTGAGAGAGCTTCCTATAGATTTCAATACAGAGCTTAATGTTTTTTGCCGTTTCATCATGTTTCGTGTCTCACAAAGTCATGATTCAAATCGAATCACAACCACGTATTGGCAACGCATTCGGATTGTTGTTTTTCTAAATGTTTACGCGCTGCAGAGTATAATTTTAGATTATTATAACTGCATTGTTATTCAATTGTACTTTCGATTGGTACATCGTAGCAGAAGGACCAAGGCTTAATAGCACCATGCCCTGTCCATCGCGTTTAATTGGTCAAGCTGAACCATGTGACTGCCAACAAATACACAGTTATGGTTTGTTTTCATGCCCGTGAAAATGAATAATATCGTAAACATAGTAACTTTGCAGCTAAAACGAAAATTTTGTTTTTTGCAAAATTCACAATCAACCAAAAAATAAAATGGAGCATTTGTCGGCCAAGTTTAACCGCTTATTTTCAAAAAATCTCCGGATTTGCATAATTTTTGCAGCGCGCGCACTACTCACTGACAGGTTCCCGGGCCCCGTTGTCGTTCGCACGGGAAATTTTCGTAAATTTTGACAGTTTTTCGGGATTCGTCAATAATATAATGGAAATAACAGACTCCGCGCTGACCATTAACGTTTATTTATGGGCAAGGGCGAGAGGAAAGTCAAGAATTATGGGCGAGGCTTGCCGAGACCGTTAATTTGTCGTCCGTTATTTCTATATCATATTACCATGCTCTGTCCATCGCATTTTAATTGGTCAAGCTGAACCACGTGACTGCCCACAAATGTACAGTAATGGTTTGTTTACATGCCCATGAATATGAATAATATCGTAAACATAGTAACTTTACAGCTAATACGAAAATTGTGATTTGTAAAAAGATCATTAGCAATCACGAAATAAAACGGAGCACTTGTGGGTCAAGTTTAGACATTCTTTTCAAAAAAATCTCGAGATTTTCAAAAAATTTTCTGCGCGCACTACTCAATGACAAGTTCTGGGGCCTCATTGTCGTTCGCACGGGAACTTTTGACGGTTTTTCTGGGTTCGTTGATAATATAATGGAAATAACAGACTCCGCGCTAACCGTTAACGTTTATTTATGGGCGCGGGCGAGAGGAAAACCAAAAAATAAGGGCGAGGCTTAATTTTTGGCTTTCCTCTCGCCTTGCCCATAAATAAACGTTAATGGTCAACGAGTCGTCCATTATTTTTATAGTATTAATCTTTTTCTTTCGACATGACAGTATGCCATCATAAAAATAGTGTACATTTGGCAGATATCTCAGTTATGCATCATTAGGTCATAACAAGTTATTACAATGCACTGCATTGTATATATTTCAGCTTTTTCCTTACTCCTTAACGACATTCTGAGCTATAAACATATATCAATTGGCAATAGTAATTGTAATCATCGCTGAAGTTCTTACCAAGTTATTATAAATGTTCATTTTCTTTCAAGTACATTTCAAGAGTGTCACAGTGACTGTACATCATATCGCTAAAATGCATTCTGTCATTCACATTATAAACCCTTAAATGACGCCTTCAACATACCTGATAGAATGTGTTGATTGTTGCAGATTTACCGTGTGCCGCGGGTCCAATAAATGCAATGTTTTGATCACAGATATTTGCACATATGCTTTCTGAATTCAGGTTCATGAAACAAACAAAGAGGAAATGTTAAGTGGCGGGCTATGGCTGCATTCACAAACACCTCTGGAGGGGAATTTCAGGGGGACTTGAAAAATTTACAACATGACAGGGGGATCTGAAAAAATTGCCGTTGCAAAGGGGGACTTGAAAATTTATTGAATATCAAATTCCTTTTCAAATACCTTCCGTCACTTTCATTTCCTGCCATTTCAAGTTTTCGGCCCTTCGTGCGCTAGTTTCAGAGTATGTTAAACAATATATTGATCTAAGCAGCCACCGTGAGGCAAAAGATTAAGGTTGTCATGATTTCTACTCAGCTAACCCTCTTTTGAGCTAAAATGCCTCTATAATGACTAAAAGTTTCAACTTACCGTTCAATAACAATTTGGAAGATAACTTATTTGATAACATTCTCTCATTGACAATACATAGGGTCTAGGTCAGTGTCAAATGTTCATGTCGCCGTATGTACATTTTTTATTTTTTGAGGACTTTGACAGAATACAAACTATTTAGAATAGTCCATAGTGTCATCAATAACAACTGGAAGCTTCAGGTCAAACAGCCTTTGAATAACAATTTGGGAGACGATAACCTATGTGTTATTCGTAGTTTCCTTATAGCCTACAATGTATAGTGAATCAACATTTTCAGTGAAATTCCAAAATCAAATTTCTTGCACACACATGGGCTTGTAAGCACCTTAGTCTAATTAAGTACATCAATATCAATAATCAAGCGTACATATATACAAAGATTTAACGAGTTACGTACTATAAAAAATTATTCATAGTTTCCTCATAGATTACAATTATTCATAGTTTACTCATAAACTACAATGTATAGTGGATGAACATTTTCAGCGAAATTCCAAAATCAAATGTCTTGTACACTTATGTACATGTAACCACCCTCTTCTAATCAATTACAATAAGGTCAATTATTTAAGGTCCATATATGCACATATATTGCAAGTTTTAATTGGGAAAAAATTATTTTCAGTTTTGTCATAGACTCCCATGTATACTGGCTCAACATTTTTTGAAGTGCCAAAATCAAATTTCTTGTACACACATGCACTTCTAAACACCCCATGCTAATCAACTACATAATCAGTTATCAAACGTCTATAGATGAACAAATATTGCTACTTTATATTGCAAAATACACGTTCAACAAAGTTTATTTATAAACCTTATCTCGAAGAGCAAGTTTAATGAAGGACAAATACTTCAATTGTAGAGCAAAGTACGCGATTTTTGAAGCGGTTTTATGTCAAAACCATGTGATATGGTTACAGAAATGTATGCAAAGAGACAATAAGGGCGATGATATTTTATAAACATTGGCGGACTAACCATTCAAAATTGGCTAACAAGACTGAAACTGGAGAAATTCAGGTACTACTGAGTTTGCCATATACTCTAAGTGAAACTGCCATTTTGCATTCGCTCGATAATAGTTCCTCCCAAAGGGACAAATCTTCAATTAGATATTAAAGAGGTGTTGCAATAACCAACATTTCTTTCCGAAGGAATATTTCTCATGAAAATAACAAGGAAACCCTTTATAATAAATATTTTCAAAATAGCAGAGAGCCTAATAGTTTACCCGAAGGATGAAGGGGTATATATTTCGAGTAGAAAACCTAAAGTTTGGTATTAATGATAACAATTACTTTAGGTCAAGAACGTGAAACTATTATCTGAATTTAATTTGAAACAAGAATATATGAAGAAAAAAATACATAGTACCTATTTTGCACTATCTATCCCATTCTAAAGTGGCAGGATTGAAAGACAGACAGACATTCAGAAACTGATGTAAATCATGATCAGCAAAATTAAAATGCCTTATATAAGAACGTTATTGCCTAAAAAATTCCGTTTTGTCATACACTTGTTAAAGAACATAATGTGAAAATTTCAGAAATTCTGACCAAGCTAGAGAAGAGTTAAATTGTTTTTAAATATTGAAATTAGGAGAAAATATAAGCCGGGAAATTTAGTGATTTGTATAAGTTTGCATAAATTTACACTTGTTTTTCATCAAACTTGCAACCAAACCTGTATTTTAATAGGAGGTGGACGAATTACTTAAAATTGAATAAATCTTTGTGAAAAACTGATACGATGTGTGACGTACAACACCACCGTAAGTATGATCTGTATCTTGTAAATACTGGTGTGCAAAAATCATGCTTTAAAAAACTTGGCTAACATTTAAAGAGTCTCACCTTTCAACTTCTCTAAGTTTGAAGAACTGTTTCCTTCAGATACTCTCAGATGTAGTGTATCTACTGCTGTCACGTCTTCTTCTTGTAAGGTTCTTTTGTTTTCAATATTTTATCTGGATCACCGATATATTTATCTAGACAAAATAGGTATATCGACAGTTACCATTTTCATGCGCAAAATATACATTTCCACGTGCAAAATTAACTATTTACTGCCTATTTAGTGCGGAAGACAGTTTTTGCTCGTAAAGTATTGTAAGTACAATAATATTTGTTATTGTGTCCCAAGTTCCTCTAATCAATCATTGACTACCCTGCAATATATTATCCATGGACACACTAAAACAATCAATAATGAACTTCAAATTAAACATTCGTTCATCAATGTAGTGGTCTTAAAAGATTTTATAGTATGACTTAGTACAACTGTTTAGACTGCAGGGTTAAAATCGCTGGAATTTCAGAAAAATATTCCTAACTTCACGTTTCTCTTCGTTATACGAACGAAAAGGGGCATTATTGCACAAGCTACAGCCACTTAACCGACGGTGGTATTTATAAAAATGTGAACACAATATACTTTTGAAGCATTGAGCTTTGATGAGTTGTTCCTGAATGCACGCAAATACATACATACATACATACATACATACATACATACATACATACATACATACATACATACATACATACATACATACATACATACATACATACATATATACATACATACATACATACATACATATATACATACATACATACATACATACATACATACATACATACATACATACATACATACATACATACATACATACATACATACATACATACATACGTATGTACGTATGTACGTACATACATACATACGTATGTACGTATGTACGTACATACATACATACATGCATGCATGCAAACATACATACATACATACATACATACATACATACATACATGCACGCACGCACGCACGCACCACCGCACACACACACACACACACACACACACACACACACACACACACACACACACATACATACATACATACATACATACATACATACATACATACATACATATACATACATACATACATACATACATACATACATACATACATACATACATACATACATACATACATACATACATACATACATACATGCATGCACATACATACATACATACATACATACATACATACATACATACATACATACATACATACATACATACACACATACATACATACATACATACATACATTCATACATACATACATACATACATACATACATACATACATACATACATACATACATACATACATACATACATACATAGAGTCTGTATTTCCTTACTGTTGACAAATATATCATTTCGCAAAAATAAAAGAATCGGAAATAAGAAATCAATCTAAACAAAATGTTGATGAACCGTATAACTTACGCTGCCCTACGTTAGCACTGAAGACGTTTCCTGTTTTTGTACTCCAAGGGATACAAGCTCTTTATCTAAGCCATCGACGGACTCCTTAAAGTATTTGAAATCGTAAAAATCATAACAACGTCTCCCTTCGACCATATGGCTTATCCAACCATCTGAAAGAAGGGAATCACTCCAATATTAAAGACTCAGTGTCTTTGATTCATTAGTTTGTGGTATCATCTAAACATTTATTAACTTTTCCTTTCTTGTGACTTGTGTTGCCAAACACTTTCCCGCAACTTACAAATGGATATATAATGATTACACATATTAAATATACAACTTCAAATTGTGTTAAGAAGCGGAGGTCACCGAACCAGTCAAGGGTAGTGTCATCATGACCAAAATCTGAGGAACTCGACATGGCAAGTGAAATAATATAGGTCATATGCAATTCATGATCGTCTATCGAACCGATAAAAGATATACTCGTCTATCGAACTGATGAAAGAGATATTCCATAGTAATGGCATAACCTGCTGTATGGTGTAAAGTAAAAAAGATAAAACTCTATAGAATGGTGTGTTTTACATTATTTAAGATGCAAGTCCAGGACAAATTGTCGTCACATAACCATTTCTACCGAAGTGACATAATTGGATAATGAAGGCAAATCACTTTCAACATGTAATTGGTTCGTGTGAGGAAAAGGCGTGAAAATTGAAATTAAACATCATTTTATGGTAATATATATATACCCGTTGCAAATGATATGGCAGTGTTGTGGTTCCCTTGATCCATTAAATCATGGGTAATAACTGCAGTTCAAACTCGCCTAGATTTGCATAAACTGTGTGGGCATATAATCATCAAAACAGAATATATTGAAGGAATAAACTTTGGCAGGCTGTCGCGTAAGTAATATGCTGTCGCGTAGATCGTGGAATAAACGCGTCTTTGCCAGCCAGTCACTACAGCCGAGAAAAGTCAAGAGACTTTGCCTACTTTAAAACTCACCGAGATCAACAGTTTCGTCACGTTTTAGAGGTACGATATTTTTGCGACGGCTGTCGGCATAGCTCGCTTCTTTGTTGCAGTTAACAGAGTCCTTGTAGGCTTTGCTGACACACAGCAAGACAGCACTTGAATTGTCGACACCCTCAGTCATCGCCCAGGCAATACTACCTGAAACAATAGTGAGCAAAAACAGCACAGTAAGCAGATTCATATTACCACAGTGGTGGGCGAATTCTTGACAGATTCGATTGTTCCATTTCAGAAGTAACCCAATCTTTGAGTCCTTAATATGATACACTGTTTCCCTTATGAAAGGCTTCAATATCTGTTTTAATGAGCTTAAATTTGTAATCAGCACACTATTGATTGCATATAGGATATATGTCAAGTTCTTCTTTAAGTCCCCCTCCCCTTGAAAGTTAATTGTTCAATATTGACAGCCGTTCCCATTATTTCCTTACTGTGATACTTCCAATCACACT
Organism: Ptychodera flava; assembly: GCF_041260155.1. Taxonomy (NCBI): domain Eukaryota; kingdom Metazoa; phylum Hemichordata; class Enteropneusta; family Ptychoderidae; genus Ptychodera; species Ptychodera flava. Next base: position 10,887,969 of record NC_091930.1, read on the forward strand.
TGCCCATACTCAGCATGAATGACATCGCATTATTGAAATGAAAAACCTTGTATTTGTGTTCCAAAAACGGATCAGTATTTAAGATAACTGTAGCTGCAAATATAAACCATCAATTACAAAGTATTTATACTTAGAACAATCCCAGTCAACAGACCTTCCTCGTGGCGCAGTTCCATCCCTATTCTATAACCTTTCTCTTCAAGTGCCTCTTTGATGATCATCACCTCCTGAAGGTTTTCCCAGTTGTTGATATCATGATGTGTTCTTCGTCTTGTAGTGACATCAGTGTGATTTATTTTTACAATTAGTTGATTCTGGAAGAGAATCGCCCTTGTCTATGATCATGATTGAAGACAAATGCATAGATAGTTTAAGAGTTACCCTTCTTTATGCACATATGAAGAAACCAGCATAACCGACTACTCAACTTAACTTTAGTCAAACGCTACTGTTCATATTTATTTTTAAAAATGAATTAAAACTGCAAGAAGTGTGACACATTCCACTTATTCGTTAAGAAAACCCAAAGGAACAAATTACAGGGTGCGGGTTTGTCCAGCCAGTTACATGGTGCATATATGTAATAAAACTTGTCAAAATGCCTGTTTGTGTGGTACGATTTCACAGTTGCATGCAAAGGCCAATATCCGGCCTGCAACAACCTCGCATCTGCCTCATGTTCGTCATTGGCGTATGTTTTCAACTTTGTTCAGTATTGATATGCATAAGGGTTCTGATAAAATAAAATCATAAAATTCCGACCGCGTCATGTATTACACATATGTTCTCTCTCTCTCTCTCTCTCTCTCTCTCTCTCTCTCTCTCTCTCTCTCTCTCTCTCTCTCTCTCTCTCTCTCTCTCTCTCTCTCTCTCACTTAGTAATTAACACAATAATCAGTATGTCAGCTTGGCATAAATTTAGATAATTTCACATAATCCACTTTATCATTGGTCAAGTTAAATTTGACCATTTAGAAACACAAATCTATTTTCAAATATCCCCTGATAGTGCAAAATTGAAATAATGACACATACAGTCGTTAGCTTTTTTTCCGTAAATATCCCTACAAGACCGATATTTAGTCCTAGAAGAATGTAGGTCATTTCAAAACCTCAAGATAGCAATTGGTAAGGCATTTAATTACAATTTATTATCTTAAATTAATACGGCACCGGCTCAGCATCATGGTAGCTAGTAGTGTTACCTTGGCAAATTCTCAGGGTAAACTTAGTCTGTTGTCAACATTTTGCCATATCCGTGGCTATAGTATTTCACGCTCACGATCAAATGACTTAAACGATGTTTAGGGAGCCGTCATTATCTACGGCCTGGGAGGGTCGGAGGACTTTCATCGGAAACTCGAATTTTCAAGTAACCCCCTGCCAACCATGATGAATTTGAGTAACCCTCTCTCTAACTCAAAACTTTTGACTGACCCCCACCCACCTTAGAAAACTTAATGCCCATATTTGTAAAATTTACAAAATACATGTACAGCAAAAGTAAAGACCTTTGAAAGTTTCATGTACCCTGCTAGATTATCGTCGGTTATCTCATGAAGTTTGAAAAAGGTAACAACCAACAAAATGAAATAATTCAAAGTGACAACACAATACAGATATAAAGCTCACGCTATAACCAGTATCCAATTATATACCATTATTTTATTTTTATGGTATCATGACAGAGTTTTCACTAGGATATCTGACTGGGCTGAATTTAAAAGTACAGGGGGGGGAGAACACGTGAGAGGTGGAGGAGAAAAATGTCAGAGGTGGTTGTCCCCTATCTTGCTTGGAAAATGTAGAGATTTGATGTGTGTAATGGTGAGAGGTCTTTTTAATTTGTTGTTTAACAGGTAAAACTGTTTTACTTAGAAAGTAAAACTGCTAGAACATCCCAAGGGGATGTGTGTATTGATTTGTGTAATGGTGCAATCTGAGAGGTGTTTAAATTTATTTTGCTCTCGGTAAAACTGTTTAAAAATGACATTGAACACAGATATTTCTATTACATTTTTTTTTTGCATGAGCAGTGTTTGAGTCACAATATTCAACAATCAAACAATGACGATACATTTTGTAAAAAACAGTTCTCGGTTTGCCAGAGATTGAAAAATACAGGAATGGAAAATCTGTGACCTTCCTGTGTCGCCTACATGTACAATCCAGCTGTCAGCTGCTAATGACAAGCCTGGATATGGTATGGTTAAAAGTCAAATGGTTATGGAAATGAAGTCAATTTAAATATGTTTCTGTGATAATAAAGGATGGATTCACAACAGTTCAGTTTTGTCCTAACTCCTGTGAAATAGTGAGAAATTGATGTGTGCAACGATGCAATCTGAGAGGTGTTTCAATTTATTTCGCACAAAAAATTGAGTAATTAACCCCCTTTTTTCATCTCTACATTTTGAGCAACCCCTTGAAGTTTTCAATTTTTTTGAGTGACACCCCTCACATTCCTCTTACACCCCCTAGGCCGCATATAATGACGGCTCCCTTAGTTAATGTATGAACTAATTTGATATGCTTGCGCGACGGGTAGCGGAAAACAAGAATGGCACCAGGAGAATATCGGTTATTACATGGATTTAAGGTAATATGCACCTCGAAAGTGAAAGACTTAAACTTTTGCTCTAACTTTCCTCAAGGGATCTTTCAATCATTCTCTTTCAAAATCAAGAATAAAAATAGGGGGTCACCATGCAAATTTTGGTACTAGAGAAACAAATTACCAAAGATTTACCGATATTAGAAATTCAAAATGGCCGCCATCCCTGTGTTAACTCTATGGAGAAAAATAAAAATTTTCGAATTTCGAAAAACTAAACCGGTGAAAAGTTTTCTTTCACCAAGAGCTTTAAAATGAACCCCCACATGTGGTATATCAGAAGAGAATTGTAAAAGTTTGAGAGTCCGAATGTCTGTCCCCGAGGTGCGTTCTACCTTAACACAGTTGGAGTTCTACCTGTCAATCTGTTTCATTCTGAGTTTATTGACACTTCTTTTACATGTACTATCATTTAGCAATAAAGACAATCGATGTCTGTTTTGTTTGACAATTTTAACTGTCAGGCCATCCACAGCTATTCTATCATAGCCGTGAGTGCAAATAGCAATTGACCTTTAACCGAGTTTTCTGTTTACTGAACCCTTAAGGAGAACGAACCATGAAGATACATTGACCTAAACCAACTGATAGAATTCTTATGTACTTCATTAAATAAACAAGTGTCATTCTATTTCAAACAGGTAAGAGAATTAGGATATTTTTTCGCTCACATCTTTCGTTTGTTATGAAAGCAATATGAACTTGACAATTTCACAAAGAGATTAGCGTGAGTTCGCAGAAGCGGGATATATAACCTAATTCAATAGACAAATTATTTTCATTTTGACATCATTTCGATGACCCAGTTTAGCTACGGAAATCATCTTGCCAACGTGCTGATAGAGGTAGTGTGCACGACAGGGAGCCTGCCACCTGGGAAATGAAATGAGTCATGTAAGAATGCTCACGTTTAGTCACTGAGTATGAGATCAAATGTCATAGGCTAGGCTTTTGCATATGGGAATGGAGACTCTCACATATCTCTGACCACTATAATGATGTGACTTATCCATGTCTCCTTCATTTTATGTTTGTAGGTTGTGATCTATTCTGATCCAGTTTGAGCAGTGACATCGGAATTTTATTTATCCATTGACATTTTGAGCAGTCAGAGTCACACACCTGTCACGTAGGAATGGACTCTCAACACATCTAATACTACTATATTGATGTGACGTATCAATGTTCTCCTTCATTTTATTTCTAAGTGAGCTATTTTGAACCAGTTTTTAGCAATGACATGGGAATTTTATCTATGCATGGCTCTTTGGAGCAGTCAGAGGCACACACCTGTCACATGGGAATGGAGACTATCATCACACCTAAAACTAATATATTGTTGTGACGTATCGATGTTCTCCTTCATTTTATTCTAAGTTAGCTATTCTGAACCAGTTTAAGAAATGACATGGGAATTTTATTCTACCCATTTACATTTGAAGCATTCGGAGTCACACACCTCTCACGTGGGAATGGAGACTCTCAACACATCTCCAGCTACTGTAGAGGTGTGACCTGTCCATGTTGTCCTTAATTATATGTTTTTGATTTTTGTGATCTATTCGGAACCAGTTTGCGCATGACACGGGAAATTTATACTATCCAATGACATTTTGGAGCAATCAGAGTCACACACCTGTCACGTGGGAATGGAGAGAATCGAAACACATGTCCAACCACAATACGGTGAAACTCATCATGTACTCTTTCGTTTTATGTTTTTGGGAGCTATTCGATAAAAAACAGTTTGAATGGCGACATGGGAATTGTATCTATCCATTGACATTTGGAGCAGTCGGAGTCACACACCTGTCACGTAGGAATGGAGACTCTCAACGTATCTCCAGCCACTATAATACTGTGACGTATCCTTGATCTCCCACATTTATGTTTTTGTGATCTATTCTGAACCAGTTTTAATAATCACTTTGGAATTTTAGTTATCCATTGACATTTGAAGCAGTCAGAGTCACACCCCTGTCACGCAGGAATGGAGACTCTAAAGACATCTATAACTACTATATTGGTGTGACGTATCAATGTTCTCCTTCTTTTTATTTCTAAGTTAGCTATTCTGAACCAGTTTGAGAAATGACATTGGAATTTTAACTCTATCAATTTACTTTTGAAGCATTCGGCGTCACACCCCTGTCACGTGGGAATAGAGACTCTCAACACATCTCAAACCACAATAATGTTGTAACTCATCAATGTTCTCCTTCATTTTATTTTTTGTGACCTATTCATAAACAGTTTGAATGATGTCATGAGAATTGTATCTATCAGCCGTTCAACCATTTTGTAATTTCACCAAAGGAACAGGATTATGTTTCTTAGATTTTGAGGGTACAAAGCCGTGTACTACATCAAAGAGGAACACATTGCAAGATGATTGTATTTGGCCGATTGTCATTGTCGATTTCAAGCATCTTGCGTCGTGAATATCGCGTCTGACAGACCACATGGAGACTGTGGAGCCGATGATTTTTCATGACCTGGTACTCATAAAAATTACAAATTGGTTTCGGTAGAGTTGGTGTGGCCTCTAGCTGTTGATGTATAGCTGTGGTGTTTTCAGACGAGATTCCTACCTTTTATGGGCTGATTTTAACTTTGACGACTTTTTACTCCTGATGAAGGGGTAAACGATATCATACTACGCATTTGCTCCACCATCGGGTCAATCCTTGATTTACCAGCGATCTCCGTGTAGTGTTAAGCAAGGCGTGCAGTGTTCCATTCAGACAGAGGGATTCCCCCTCTTTTGACATGTTGGCAATTGTCGGGGGGCTGAGGCCCTCCCCCATGAAATGGTGCTATTCACATTTTAGAGATACATGTAGAACACTGGTGAAATCACCCCTAAATGTTCTGGTAAAGGGGAAATCCCCCTGATGATGCCATCCTGGATGAAACATTGTACGAGCTGCACTATCTGCTTCTTTGACAACATTCCAACCCGGTATTGAATGATGACGCTTTTGGTTTTCTTGAATTGAAAGTGCACTGTGTGCAGCCTTAAGCTTTGTACATAGACAATGGTCAAGCTAGGAGTTCGACCCATGGGCTTTAACTTTTTTACCTACATACACATCTGAACTCTGACCAGAGTGTGACCAAGCAGCAATTGACATAATTATAAAACCTTGCCGAGGGAAATTAATTCTCTATTTAATGTTTTAAATGTATTTAGGACAGCATTCATATCATCAGTACATTAGAGTATGGGTACCTGCATCCTGTATCATCGAATTAATTCGACAAGATAATAACTAAATGCATCGAAATGCATTTTCTAGGCAATCTGTTGGAATATATGAAAGTGCCACCATTCAGGCGGCAAATATTATTTTATGAACCCTCTTTGTGTTCAGTGCTGACACATCCAAGGCTTGAAAGTCATAGGCTTAATGTTTTAAATTCATTGGTAAAGAGCCTAGCCAGCTCTCTTACAAAAGACAGATATCGGCCACATTGAAAAGGTTCTTCATATACAAGCGATGGGTTGGGTCATCAACAATTAGGCCAACAGGATGCTGTTTTCATATTATGCGGAGGCCTTTTCAGAATGACTACCGTAGAAAACGTAGGTATAATCTGGTCAAAACTTTAAACACAACACACAGACACACACAGACATACATACATACATACATATATACATACATACGTACATGTACTCATTGGAAATTACAATGCTCGATGTTAAAGCAGAGCGTTATAAATAATAACACAAATTACTTCAAGTACATGATATCAGATAAACTTAAGTATGCATGAAACAGATGTCATTACTTTGTACTTGAAGTAATATATATATATATATATATATATATATATATATATATATATATATATATATATATATATATATATATATATATATATATATATATATATATATTACTACACTAATGACCCCGAATTCAGTTCGGATGCTCTACAAACCCAGCTAACGGATCTGTCATATTTCAATATCACGTTCAGAGGTTGCCATAAAGCCATTATGGTGATAACCGGGAGGGCACATTGTATATATAATATATATATATATATATATATATATATATATATATATATATATATATATATATATATATATATATATATAATATATATATATATATATATATATATATATAATCGGAAGTGAGGATGGTCTCAACAAGACAACAAAAAGGCTTTCACGGTGACTAGCTTTCGCCCTGCTTACAGGCATCATCAGGTCCAACTGGAGAACTCAAGTACATGTGTCACTGTTAGGGTTTGAAGGTGAAAAGTATGCAAAATCAATTATGTAAGTATAGGATAAAGCCCGAGTACGAGGGCTCTTCTGGTAAATAAAGTCAACCCAACGATAAACTGTCGAGGCCGCAGGCCGAGACATTTTATCGTAGGGTTGGACTTTATATACCAGAAGAGCCGAGTACGAGGGTTTTATCCGACTTAAAAACTATCGCCCCTAACTGATATATTTTCGTTTACAATGTGTTTACGTCAACCGTCCCCTTTGTCAATGTAACATGTTTAGGATATGAATTAAAACTTTTATCTGTGAAATAGCCTTCCAATGTAATGGAACATCCTATAAATGCCTAGGGCACATTTTATAAATGCCCAAGGGCACAGCAGATTTTGTGTTGCAGCTGGTTTCCGCTGTGTTACCAAATTTGAATATTAAAACGTACCAGATGTCTACAGAATATGACATGTTCACTTTTGATTGGACAGTACTTTACTACGGCGCTGTCATTCGTTTCTGGAATTTGGTGATCAAGGCTTTACGAGTAGATAAAACACCCTGAATTGAGCACTCTGATTGGTCAATCAACAGTAGATAGTTTTTAAATTGATTATCAGAACAGTCGACGCAAAAACAGGTGTAAATGCAACAATGGAAAGGAACTTGTGAATGAAGGATGACAGTTAAAAGGACAGAGGGGTTTTCGGTGTTCAAGCCATCTGGATACATTGTTTTCAACCTCTTTATCCAAAATGTCTCTTTAGAATCCAACAGTACGGGGTCTTTGTTTGTGATTTGTTCGATGACGACAACCGCGAGATCACTGTCCGAATGTCCCGATTCATTGAAGTGTGGTGCTACAAGTGGGCTAGTGTTATACTGTCGTCTACGGATACAGCTTCGGTGGCCGGAAAGTCTTTGTTTGACCATATTCCGTGTTTGTCCAATGTACAATGTACATTAGTTGACATTTTCTGCAGACGATCGAGTAAATTACCCATGATGACGTACACGATAGGTTGCCTCTCACTTTGAATCGTTCTCCCGTTACTTTGCTAGTATATGTATATATATATATATATATATATATATATATATATATATATATATATATATATATATATATATATATATATATTACTATACTATGTAGTAGAACTAAATTTAAAACACACAAGTACTTCTGAGTGTCTCTGCACAGCAAATTTTTGGGGCTTGAAAAAATGAGCCATGTAGGACATGAACCCACGTCCCCCGAATTCAGTTCGGATGCTCTACCAACCCAGCTAACGGATCTGTCATATTTCAATATCACGTTCAGAGGTTGCTATAAAAGCCATTATGGTGATAACCGGGAGGACACATTGTATACATTTGTGTGTGTGTATATATATATATATATATATATATATATATATATATATATATATATATATATATATATATATATATATATATATATATGTTCGACTGTGGTTTTTCAGGTTGTCCCCAGTGTTGTCGGTGGCGTGGTTATGATAAATTCGTTTGTAGGATATTACACACGTACCAATCTTCTGGTTCAAATAGTTTATTATAACAGCACAACGTTTCGTCCTAAAAGTAGGACTTCCTCAGGTGCTACAGATCAAAAAGTTACAACACGGAGTAAGTCACAGTGATATTTAACGTACAAAAGTTACATGTCGGAGAAAATACTAAGTGACAGTATGGTGAAAATACAGGAGTTGTTTCTTACCTATTTGAATGGCTCAGATGTTGAATGGCAATTGGGAGAATGTTTGAATGTGTATTTATAGTGTGGCTGGGAGGGCGCTAGTGTTGGAATTTGAATAAAGACAATGGGAGTAGCTAGCTGTGAATATTTAGGCCGTCAGGTGTTAATGTCTTTAATTTGGAAATCCACAAGGATTCCAGCTTTTTCGAAGCGGGTCGTCCATTTTATTGATTTTCACAATGCCAACTATTGAAACGTCTTGGATTGTGTGTTGATCTGAATTGAAATGGAGCGCTACTGGCATGTTTGAGTTACGACGGATGGTGGACAGATGGTTATTGAATCTTAATCGAAATTCTGTTTTGGTCTCTCCTACGTACTGTTTTTTGCATTTATTACAGGTTATAAGATATATTATGTTTTTAGACTTGCATGTGATGTTTTGTGTAATAGTGTGAACTGTATTATTTGAGTGGCTTTGGAAACTGGTGGCATTTGTCGAATGTTTACAGATGTTGCAGCCCCTGGTTGAGCCACATTTGTAGAAACCTGCTGGTGCATCGGACTGTTGTAGTTCACTGTGAACTAATAGATCTCGCAGGTTTCTACTACGGCGGTGTGCTATGATTGGAGTTTCAGCGATGGCACTTTTACAACGGGGTGATTTTTGTAATATATTGAAGTGAGTTTGAACGATCTGTTTGATGTTTGGGTGCCGAGGGTTAAATGTAACTACAAAAGGAATACGTGTTTGGTGTGGTTTTATTTTGTATTGTAGGAGGGTGTTTCTAGGAATTGATTTGGCCCGATTTATTTGGTCTATAACCAAGTTTTCTGGGTATCCCCGCTTGATTAATGATGTTGTCAATGTCCCTCCAGTCATGCCTGGAGCATATTCTACATATGCGGATGGCTAATCCATAAGGTATGCCTAGTTTTGTGTGCCTAGGGTGTGATGACGTAAATGCCAAATGATGATTCGTGTCTGTTGTTTTTTTGTATAAATCTGTTTCGATGTTTCCCTCTTTATCCAAGTGTTGCGAGATATCAAGAAAAGGGACGGAAGTTTGTGAGAGTGTCATGGTGAATTTTATGGTAGGGTGTATAGTGTTGATGAATTGATGGAATGCATTGACTATGGATTTATCATGTGCCCAGATGGAGTTGATGTCATCTATGAATCTGGCCCAATCAAGTGGTGTTTGTGGCGCTTTTTGTAAGATCTGCAGTTCCAATTCGCCCATGAAAATATTAGCATAGCCAGGGGCCATCTTTTGGCCCATCGCTGTGCCGAACACCTGTGAAAAGTGTGAGTTATTAAAAGTGAAATTGTTGTTGTGGAGAATGAGTTTGAGGAACCTGATTATTGTTTTTGTGGGTGGAACCTGTTCTGTGCGTTTGTCCAGTACTTTTTGACATGCTGCGATACCCTCATCTATGGAATGTTGGTGTAGAGCGAAGTGACGTCAAAGGTGGCGAGAATACTTCCTTTGAAATTGAAGGAACAGTGTTCTCCAGACTCTTTATCAGTCATCTCCGAAGAACTCGAACAATGGGAGAAAGATATTACACGACAGATCATCCAGACTAAACAACATAAACTCCATCGAGATGGTATCAACGCCCGCATTTCTGACTACCAAATCAGTCAACACATTCATAAACAGCTATTAGCCAACCACCGGAAAAGAAACAGAATGAAAACAGTAAGACTGAAAAAATGAACTCCGAAAACGCACAAATGAATTCAGAAAATTCACAAACGAACTCCTCCACTGTCATCAACTTATCAGATGTTCCGCTCACTGAAGCCGAGGTAAGTCTCCTAGAAAGGGGCCTCACATTTTGTCCCACCCCATTGAAAGTAAATAAAATTCAACTCGACACAGATGCGAGCTCCTTTTACAGGCGCCTTCGTTTAGCGGAATTTTTCCATGATGATGATGACACCTCGCAACTTACTAATGAAAACCCATTCCGCAAAAAAAGTTGCTTTTCACCACCGATAAATCGTGACCCCTTTCTGGAGACTTACATCGCCCTAGTCACGGAAGACATCAATAAACACAAATGCACCAATTATAGCAAAGACAACCTCAAACCACATGAACGGGAAGCTTTAACGAATCTGAGAAAAAGAAACGATATCGTCATCAAACCGGCCGACAAGGGGTCATCAATTGTTATTATGAATAAAAGCCACTACGTCTCAGAAGCAGAGAAAATTCTCAATAATCCAAAGCATTACAAGCAGCTCCGTTCAGACCCAACTAATAGAATAAACAAAATCATTAGAGTAGCAATCGAGGAAGAGTACAAAGAAGGCAACATATGCAAAGATACTAGGGATTATCTTATATGCACGAATCCAAATCCAGGAAGTTCTATATGCTGCCAAAATACACAAACCAGACATCCCATTCAGGCCTATAGTCTCTACGATTAATCATCCCACTCAAAAAATTTCTGAATATGTTGACCATTATCTTCAACCATTAGTTTCCACTCTACCCTCATACATTAAAGACACAACCCACTTCCTTCAACGTATTCAAAACCTCGGGCAAGTACCTAAAGGAAGTATTCTCGCATCCATTGACGTCACTGCGCTCTATACCAACATTCCCATAGATGAGGGTATTGCAGCATGTCAAAAAGTACTTGACAAACGCACAGAACAGGTTCCACCCACAAAAACAATAATCAGGTTCCTCAAACTCATTCTCCACAACAACAATTTCACTTTTAATAACTCACACTTTCTACAGGTGTTCGGCACAGCGATGGGCCAAAAGATGGCCCCTGGCTATGCTAATATTTTCATGGGCGAATTGGAACTGCAGATCTTACAAAAAGCGCCACAAACACCACTTGATTGGGCCAGATTCATAGATGACATCAACTCCATCTGGGCACATGATAAATCCATAGTCAATGCATTCCATCAATTCATCAACACTATACACCCTACCATAAAATTCACCATGACACTCTCACAAACTTCCGTCCCTTTTCTTGATATCTCGCAACACTTGGATAAAGAGGGGAACATCGAAACAGATTTATACAAAAACCAACAGACACGAATCAACATTTGGCATTTACGTCATCACACCCTAGGCACACAAAACTAGGCATACCTTATGGATTAGCCATCCGCATATGTAGAATATGCTCCAGGCATGACTGGAGGGACACCCGCTTAAAGGAATTGACAACATCATTAATCAAGCGGGGATACCCAGAAAACTTGGTTATAGACCAAATAAATCGGGCCAAATCAATTCCTAGAAACACCCTCCTACAATACAAAATAAAACCACACCAAACACGTATTCCTTTTGTAGTTACATTTAACCCTCGGCACCCAAACATCAAACAGATCGTTCAAACTCACTTCAATATATTACAAAAATCACCCCGTTGTAAAAGTGCCATCGCTGAAACTCCAATCATAGCACACCGCCGTAGTAGAAACCTGCGAGATCTATTAGTTCACAGTGAACTACAACAGTCCGATGCACCAGCAGGTTTCTACAAATGTGGCTCAACCAGGGGCTGCAACATCTGTAAACATTCGACAAATGCCACCAGTTTCCAAAGCCACTCAAATAATACAGTTCACACTATTACACAAAACATCACATGCAAGTCTAAAAACATAATATATCTTATAACCTGTAATAAATGCAAAAAACAGTACGTAGGAGAGACCAAAACAGAATTTCGATTAAGATTCAATAACCATCTGTCCACCATCCGTCGTAACTCAAACATGCCAGTAGCGCTCCATTTCAATTCAGATCAACACACAATCCAAGACGTTTCAATAGTTGGCATTGTGAAAATCAATAAAATGGACGACCCGCTTCGAAAAAGCTGGAATCCTTGTGGATTTCCAAATTAAAGACATTAACACCTGACGGCCTAAATATTCACAGCTAGCTACTCCCATTGTCTTTATTCAAATTCCAACACTAGCGCCCTCCCAGCCACACTATAAATACACATTCAAACATTCTCCCAATTGCCATTCAACATCTGAGCCATTCAAATAGGTAAGAAACAACTCCTGTATTTTCACCATACTGTCACTTAGTATTTTCTCCGACATGTAACTTTTGTACGTTAAATATCACTGTGACTTACTCCGTGTTGTAACTTTTTGATCTGTAGCACCTGAGGAAGTCCTACTTTTAGGACGAAACGTTGTGCTGTTATAATAAACTATTTGAACCAGAAGATTGGTACGTGTGTAATATCCTACAAACGAATTTATATATATATATATATATATATATATATATATATATATATATATATATATATATATATATATATATATATATATATATATTTGATTAAAACGAGACGTAAATACAGAGAGCATACAGAGGGCGTACGTCGCAATGCGGAAGCGCACATATGTGACCTGTCAACATTCCCCACATGACAGTCTCCGGGTACGGCGTACTGCCTGATTGCACGTCCTCGCTATACAGACTATGGGTGCGCTGTGACGATCGATGATAACAAATCCCAAATGGACATGCTTCGAATCGGAAGAAGCACACAGGTGCCTGGAATTACAAGTGTAGTAATAGTTTACCTAACACTATGCTAAAATAGCTGTCAATCTATGTTTGAACATGAATATATTCAGTGAATACCAAGCTACATTACCTTGTCAAGAGCTGACACTCCTTCACCTACACACCAATATAAATGGCAGGTGCAATTGCGTGAATAATTAAAGAGTACTAGCGTCTGTCTCTCGCACGGCAGGACCGACGCTCCAGCAACGGAGCAGTCTAGTACGCAGAATCATTACATAGACTGCCCTTCGGGTTCATAGTCTAGTGCCCTTACCCATTTCTACCGCTGGCTGCGCTGCCTATGAAAATAGGGACGTCAGGTATGGGCTATTGTAAGATGGCTGTATTTGGTCAATATAGCACAAGTGCATGTGACTGCGCTGAATTCATTTCCAACTGGGAGCTACATTCGAATTTAGATTACGTATGCCCATGGAGTGAATTTGGTTCAATACTTTCCCAAACCAAGCACATTACAAATAATACGCATCTGATTATCAAACCCAGCACCCACTTCCGAACACTGTTACTAATTTGAACTAACTTTCCCCAAACAGTAACTTCTGTCAGATTGAATTTACGTAATTGCTCTGGTTTTCCAATTAGTATTATTTCAGTTTTATGCATCTTTGATATCACAGATACAGGCCACAAGGGAATCCCGAATAATCTCATCCCAATTTAAAGACTTGGTTCAAGAGATAAATATAACTGGGAATCATCCGCGTAAAGATGATACCCAAGGTCATAATTGTCTATAATCATAGGAATAGGGAAAATATCCATAATAAAAAGAACAGGGCCGAGGACAGATCCCTGGGGGACTATGGCGCGCCGATTGTTCAAAATTATATTAAATATTTCTTAGGATCCAGAACAAAATCGCTGGAGTTAAAAAAAGAAGGACCGGGGTCATCCTAGATAAAAATCGCTAGGGTAAATAAAAACGGAGAGGGTACTGTGGTAGATATAGAAAACAATCGCCGGGGCTAATAAAAAAGGAGTACATCCAGAAAAAAATCTTGGATAATGAAAAACGAGGAGGGGTGTAACATTCAGAAAGAAATCGCTGGGGTAAAAAACAGGGGGGTACTATTGTATCAAAATTAAAGAAAATTGTTTATGTCATTAAAAATCGAGGGGTAGTAGTGGTGCAATTAAAATGGATTGGTTATATATTTGTGAGGATCCAGAAATAAGCGGAGGTGGAAGAATACAGTTTCAAAATTATTTTAGATATTTTTGGTGATCCGGGATAAGGGATTGGGCAAATAAAATTGTGAAGATCCAGAAAAAAACACACTGGGGAGAGAAAACGGAGGTAATCACCTTTCACTTTGTGAAAAATACGAGTGTATCATGATGCAAAACCTTTCTGTGGCTTTAAGAATGTCAGGAAGAAAGAACATATATAAAATGATACTGAGAAAAAAATGAGCAGTACTTGTTGAAAATGTGGAGTACTTGTTTGGTGGGAAAATCAAGATAGGGGTCCTACAAAATCCGTGGCAAAACGTGTCCAACAGTTTTTCCTTTTGGATACAAAGAAATGAAAACAGGGAAACTGCTATCATATACTGTTTTTCAGCTTTTGTTGAAGAAGTGAAAAGTACATGTACGTTCCTTTTTCATGTTTTTCGCTTTTCTCTCCTGTATACTTATTAACGAAACAGGGAGCCCTACTTTCTACAGAGTGGTCTAAGTGCGTCCATTCATTTTCGGGATTTTAAAACATAACGCAAAAGTGACAGTGAAGAGATATTTTAGCTTCTTTTTATAACGCGCATTCTCATGGGGGCGTACTTATCAGCTCAATAGTTCGTTATATAACGTGGACCAGTTTGTAATTGTTCATAATTTCAGGTTCGTGCATAATTAATTTATAGTTTCGATGTATTTCTTTTATTATAATGTTAAATTGCCATGGAAGCTCTGATTCAGTTATCGTATACGGCTACCTTCGCAGCAAATGCTTATATCAACAGTTGTCACACTCGACAGTGCAAACAATGAAATGTAGCTACTTTAAGTATCAATCAGTAAAATAAAACTAAAGTATAGTTTCCTTTCTCTGGAATCATATTCTATTGGCCGTAATTCCTGTGACTGAGAGCTAATTGCTCTCGGTACAATATTTCGACTGAATCAGTTAAGTCATCGCACTCTTCACAATCACACAACAGCTGATGAAGGCTGAGTGATTGAGTCGAAATATTCTACCGAAAGCAATTCGCTCTGAGTTACAGGAATTATGGCAAATAGAATCAGTAAAATGATTTAGGTTTGTGTTGATACCTTCCCGTTTATTTTGACTGCGGCCCTTTCCTTAATCTGACTTAAACTAAGTTACATGTTGCCAGATGGAAGAACTCGCGCAAAGTTTCCTGCCAAAAGCGATGCAGACAATCATAGGAAGTAGTGATTTTATTCAACACCGAACTTAGATTCGGTTTCGGATTCGGTTTTGAGTTCGAGGGACTGATCGTAACTTTACAATTCCAACTATATTTTCTACTATTTCTAGTCATTTAATGCCCTTTTTGTCATTAAGATACGATTAAACTGTACAGCGTGGCTGTATATTGAGTATATATCATAAAGTATAAATATTGCCAGTATATCTTCATAAAAATGAAATTTTTCGGACAAATTAGAAAATAGTGCATTTTCCTATAATTTCGTTAAGAGGGCGCTTTGCTTTGGCAAAACATAATAAGAGCTTCCAAGAAAGGTTGCCATGGCAAATCGACATAATTATAAAAGAAATTCATCGAAACTGTAAATAATTATACACAAACCTACCCACTATGAACAATAACAAACTGGTCCACGTTATATAACGAACTCTCGAGTTGATAAATTACGCCCCATGAGAACGCGTATTATAAAAGAAGCTAAAATATCTCTCTACTGTCAATTTTGCGTTATGTTTTAAAATTCGTAAAATGAATGGACGCACTTAGACCACTCTGTAGAAAGTAGGGCTCCCTGTTTCGGTAATCACTATACAGGAAAGAAAAGCAAAAACATGAAAAGGGAGCTTACATGTACGTTTCACTTCTTCAACAAATGCCGAAATAAAGTATACGATAGCAGTCTTCTTGTTTCCATCTCTTTGTATCAAAAAGGAATAACTGTTGGACGCGTTTTGGCACGGATTCTACAACTCAATATTTGTGGAGTGGGTGGACAAAATAAAAAAAATTACGGGGTCTTGGTATCTCGTTTTTTTCCGTGAGCATTCCGCGAGCTGCAAAAAGGGGTAATCCTTTAGCGCTCTCATAATTTTTGGTGAAGTAAAAAACTGAAGGGGGTGGTGATCCCACAGCTCACTCATTATTTTCAATGTAGAGCATACGGGGCTGCACAAAATGTCCGTTCCCATGGTCAGGGCGGGGGTAGGGATGTCCTGGACTCAATACAGGGTTCTTCTTGCTATTATTTATTTTGTTTTAATACGTTTGACGATATGTATTGCTAATAAAGAATACTGCCAACCTTTGGTCTTGGTCTTATGTTAACACTGGTTTTGTAACATTTTCTTTTTCTCCTTCGCCGTGTTACGTATATGTCCTTTGAAAATCTTACGCGAAGTTTTCTCTCTGTGTTGCGTCCATTATCTGATGCGTTTGATTGCCTAATACGCCAAAGCAAGCAAGGGTAAATTACTAATCTTTGGACACTGTCACCAGATTATTACCGGATTAACTTTGACAATACTAGATTTGTCAAATCGCGGATAAATATCCGAAATATATTTCACCACATTTATAGATCTGGCCTTACCAATCTAACTTCGATTTTGTATAGTCCAGTGGCCGTAAATATCCGATATCATATAAAAGTGAAATGTCGCTGTGTCCTCCATTTTCTGTGATGTACTGATCGATCGCATCCTTTTGAGCGGCGTAAATCTGCACGTTTCCTCCTCGATCCCCTTCCCTTCCCTTAGACACTATTTCTTCAACAGAGATGCTTTTCCCGGTTGCTCATGAAAATGTTGGCACAGCTTGTAATGGACACCCAAAATAAATCATAAGACAGTCGTTATTCAGCACTTACAAATTAACTGGTGTATGACTTTTGCAAGAACTAAACGCACGTTCGTAACCGAAATATTGATTTGCTCTGCAAACCCACATTTCCAGGGAGGAAACTTCCATGACATTTGTACGCACATATGAAGTTTAAAAATGCAATTATCTTATTTTTATATCCTTTTTAACTATGGTTTAAGATATGAAAATGAAAAGGTCCCCACTATCTTACCGTATTCACGTTTCATAACGGTTCCGTCGCCAAAAGCCTAATTTTTGTAGTTGTACGGACTTTCGGCCGACGATGGAGGGTTTTCTTTTAATTTCTTACTTTACCACATCATAAAAGAGCCATCTACGTTACGATCAATGGACGGCTGGGTATCCCTGGTCGACGCTTTCCAATAAAACATCTAAAATGTCAATTAGCGCCAAAGGTGCCTGTCAAATGCACAGCAATGGCAGTCTAGCATTATGCATTCTAGCAGTACGCATTGTCACCGGCGAGCCCTTTTCCCATTTATTTGTGAATAATAAGTTGTGTACCTTCCTGTTCATTTATGAACTCATGAATATTTTAAAGGCATGTGTTGGCACCAGATTGTCTCATCAGAAAATTTACCCAACAGATAACAATTTCAATGGAAAACAAAAGGCTATCACACCTCCATAATCCTCTTACAGACTAGAACAAAGGCGATCCCAGGGATCTCGAACAGTGCCTTTAAGCGTCCACTAGTTTTACGTACGCCATTGTGACACTATGTCTGTGATCTCCATCCCTTCTCTCTATTTTACTGCGTGTGGGGCGGCTGTGGTGTTGGCCTCAATCAATTAATCCGCCGATACGGACAGCCGATTAGCAAGTTGGCAACGTTTGCGGAACAATTAAAATGATATGTACAAAGATTGGAGAGGAAATAAGGACTTGTAGGTAATAAAGAAAGCAGTCAAACGGTTTTGAGTCAAAATCTTTTTTTTTGAAATATCGCAATCAAATTTCATAAAATAAAATTAACCTGTGCACAAAGAACCCCACCCCTCTCCCACCCCAGGGAACTGCCCGCTTTACCCTGTACTATTAATAAGCAAACTGTATAGTTGACAGTCACAACACGTTTACAGGGAAAAGCATAACCAATGTTATCGATCATGAGTGTGCACCCGTTTAGGGCACAAACAGAAATAGTTTAAAATAGTCTTTATTACAAACGGTTAAAAGGATAGACCGAAAATTATCATCTACAAAGAGCATTTACAAGGGGCAAATGGGTATTTTGTAGGGGTTGACTTTGGCTTTCTTGAAGCCTTTGTTCCTGGGACGGTATATAGTATGGAAATCACCATACAGGAATTCTATTGATTAGATTTTAATTTGGCCGTAGCTTTAAAACATGGGAGGCAGGTTCCATGACTTGGAGTGCTCCAATGCCATGATTTTAAATGATGAGTATGAGATTAAGCAATTTTGACAATATGATGTTTGTATTTATGAGGCTCTGTGCCCTTCATTTCACATAGGATAGCCTGTTCAGAAACAAATACTTCTATTTGAACTTCGATTCTTCCAAGCATCCGTAGATCACGCCCATAAGGTCTTTCTACCTTATTGTACCATCTTCCAATTTATCAATTTGTTGTAACTTCTTACTGCCTCCCTTGGGTCAACAGGAATAATCAGTCTTCCTCCTGGTTTGAGCTGATCAATCAGCTGTAAAATAAGGGACGGACCGTCAGATAGAGGGAGGGAGGGAATCATGAGAAATACGCAGTCCTGAATTTCGTTTTTCGCCAGCGCACAATTATGTAACTATTCTTTTTCTAATGTTCCTGATAGTGCAACGCCTTGAGCGCAATAATTGCAATTTCATTATTCTGTGATTTATATGTTTGATGTAGCAAGAAGAAAATTGAAAAAAATTAAAATTTTTCTTCGTACAACTGTTGACCAGTCATATTGGTTTTAAATACTTATTTTTTCTTTGGGTAAGATTTCATGAACGACATTAGCCATGGGAAACACAGGGCCTTGCGATTGGTGAAGTGACGTCCTCAGGATCACGTGCGTAAATTGGCCGGGAGGAAAGCTACAAAAGCTACAAAAAGCTACAAAATAAAATTAGTCACTTATTAGAGAGATACTTACTTCTTGAGGACTGTTTCTGAGGCTCCACCAATATGAATGGCATCATACAGGGCTCTTGGCGCGTAGCCAAACCTTCCATCACCGGCTTCAGAAAGGAAATACTAGTTAAGTAATCTTTATAATCATGGTGGTTTCTCGGCTAAATAGCCATTGTCAATGACATCTTGTCAAAATCCTTCGTTTTACATTTCTTTGAATGTGAGACGAAAATCGTCATCGTGCTGTTTGCTTGTCTTGTGGGATTCTTTCAATTCGGGTAAATTGATATTTGGCACTTTCATGGCAAGTGGACGTTTTTTATTTGTAAGAGAAATATCTATTCTCAAAAGTAATAAAAATTACCGGTTTTTGTAAAAGTACTGTTATGCGATCACATATAATGAAATTAAGTCAATTTTTCCCGATAACCGTTTGAAGCACTAACTGCACTGTACCCAAAGTCAAGTTTCCCTTTCAGAAATGCAGTCAGAAAAGCAAAGATATCACTTAGCATTTAACAGCAATATGTACTAAGTTCTGAAGCTTGTTTTATATATTGTGAATGGTTATTGATACGAAAAGCCTTCATCCTCAGATGACTAATATTGTTTGCTTGCATTTTTGTTCAGGAACAGGCGAGAACAGTAACACAGAGGCAAGGCGAGATTGATCTTAATTAAATTAAATTGCCTACTCTTAATATCAGCTTATTGAATGTTTAGAGTGAACAAAATACTCACAGACGAGTCTCAGTCTCTTCGTATCCAGTAAGTCATTATAAGACTTTCTGACAAAATTCTCAGAATCTTCTACCAAGTCTTCCAGTAAATCAATTCCGACAGCTTTGCCAGTTTTACCCACCTGTAGGGAAAAAAGTTATGAAATAATTTTCCGTTCAGTGCACTTCTAATACAATTATTTCTACTGCGTCTCCAGTGTACGTGATTCGGTCGGTGCAGTATTCTTTCGATCTACCAGTAGATGTTTATAACTATGCGGTTGCTAAGTCACGCTAAAAGCTGACTTCTACACGTTTGTTCACAAGTCAAGAATTACTGCAATCCGGAGCAGTACCAATTCCATGTGATGGAGTGTTGAGCAATGTCAACTCAGCATCCAAAAAGGAGTGATAGAACTATTGATTAAGTCAGAAAATTTATCACAATAAAGTATCAATCGCGTTGAATTTAAGGGCCATTTTTGCATTACAGTTGTGATAGGTAATGTCCGGATTTGAGAACTTACCATGACCGCCATACAAGTTGTCAGGTACGCACTTGCAGCACCAACATCTAAGGCTGTACAACCTTCTTTTAAATTATCACACAGTAATTCAAGAGTGTGGGCGTGCTGTGAAAAAAACCACGTATAATTCAAATTTCTTGTATATGAAACCTCGCATCACACAGTTAATATAAGCACTGCACTTTTTGTGGATCATTTGGTGAAACATTCCTATATTCAATCGTTGATATGAGTTTGACTTCAAACAAGAATTCGTGGGTATAAATTCTAGAAGCCCAATCGCTCTTTCAGCAAAACAAATTATGCTGTGGTGACAAATGTACTTCTTACCAATTGCTAATTCAGCTTACACAAAATTTAATGGTCCTATTTCCGTTTTATTATAATTGATGGCAATTAAAATCTTTACAAAAATTGCATCCTATTAGTAAACTTGATAAAGATAATTTCCAAAAATGGAAAATTATCATATATTAGAAAAAAAATAGTATTTAATGTCAAGTGATGTGTTCAAATGAAGTCCATAAACTTTTTTTATTTAATACGGTGTCTCTGAGCCTGAACAAAAGCAAAATTATTAAGATCCGTATGTAAATGAATGCTTTGTTACAGCTCAAGTATTTCATTCACAAGCACTCATTTGATGAGCCTTAAAAAGCCAGTAGCTTTAAGTTTTAATGATTCTTTTCTTTATTTGTTTTAATTGGCCATTGTAATTCTTGTTATATTCCAAAAACATGTTGAAACATCAATTATTGTCTAACTCTCATGAACATTACGTATATAGTGTGGAATTCAATGTTATTGCTACCATTTTTCTTGTCCAAACCGGAATTCTCTTATCACCGTCTATATAGTACTGGCTGAGCTATTAACAAGGTAAATATTATGTATCGCGACATGCTTCAGGGAGCCCGGGAGTACCAGGGCAGAAAGTGTTTTTTACATTAAAAACAACAATTCTAAAATAATGGGGGGGGGGGGGAATTAAGTTGCAGGTACTTTTCCTTTGAGATCATGTTAACAAACTATGCAAGCCAAAATTAGCGACAAAATACACGGAATGTTGTTTAAATATTGAGTGTTTCTAACGTTGTTCTCACGGGGATGATCGACATGGTCTTTCTTCGTCATAGTCTGGTTCCCTGACCCACTTCTATCACTGGCTGCGCTGTGCTAACGGAAATGGGGTCAGCTATGGGCTCAGGTATGGCTAATGTAAGCATGGCTATCGTTGGTCTGGGTGCAAGTGCAGTGATTGCGTTGAATTTATTTCCAACTTGGAGCTACCTTTAAATGTTGATTTCGTTTGCTCATGGAGTCATTTTACTCCATAGTTTCCCGAACCAAGCATCATATGTCGACATTGAATGAAAAACGGTAAATCATTTATTTTTGAGTCATTACCGCGCCGTACAATCGAAAGGAGTGATAGATAGTTTGTCACCATGGTCACCAGGTCACGTCTGAGAAAACAATAATAGACGATAATCGTCATTTTACCACCAAATACCGTCATAGAAGAACGGAGTCGGAAAGTTAAAAGTGAAGCCGTGCAAACAACTTCAACGTTTGATGTTTGGTCACCTAATTTCAGAGCTTACCACTGTACAGATGTGTTGTGCTCATTACTATGCAGTCAAAATTCTGACTCAAACATTAGCCCATACCTGACCCTATTTTCGCCAGCAGCGCAGCCAGCGATAGAAATGGGTCATGAAACGAGACTACTCTTTATCACAGGAAAGATCGAACGTAGGTGGCGCTCAATTAAATAACTTACCATGTGCGGTGTGCTGATGTTCACCCAGGGATATCCTGCAGAGAGAGCACATTTCTTTCTTTGGGTTTTGAAGATTGAAATAAGGTCACTTCAAAGGAAAGATTGATAGTTGTGAAAGCTAAGTAGGTCATGACTTTTTACAGTGGTTTGCTTTGAAGCATTGGCATTATACGAACGAGACATATTGTCTAAATTGAGGTGTTGCCAGCACTGTCGGGGTAATTAATAGCTAAGCGGTAACATGAGTCGATCATAAAAAAAAATCAACTCTGCAAAAGTTGAAACATTGACTAGACTGAGGTCAGACGTGGGTTTAACACCACCACCACATATGTCCAAGCACTGTCTAAGTCTTATCACTTGTCTTTCAGGTGTAGTTATGACCGCTCAACTTCTAAACACAAACTGAGTAATTCATCGTGTGATATCGATGACCATCGTCTGTCTTATGGACATTGCCAGTCTCACAAAACTGAAATCAAACTTTTACATGTGAAAAAGTTCAGTCCTAGGATTTGTGATTATTCATGGGGGGGGGGGGGGGCAGATGTCGGCCATAATCCCTCAGTTTGTGTTTAGAAGCTGAGAGGTCACCGCCTATGTCACTGTAGTGACTTGCTGCATGGAGCCTCGACCAACAGTTTTACGCTAGCAAAATGGCGGTCTCCGGGTAGTCATGTCGGGTAAGGCTAGAAAAAAAGTGATATTTCAGTGAGCGGATTTCTGATCGTGATGAGTCCCTAATAAGCGAGCTGTCGATGAGTGTTGGCAATTTGTAATTGGATGGAAACGTTTTCGAAATATCTTCGAACAAACTTGCGCTAAGGGTGATTTCGGCGGATTTGGACGCTAGTCTATGGAATATCCCATAGCTGTGGCGGTGGGGTTAAAAATCGGAAAAGTCAAAACCATCCCGTAAAGGGCAGGAATCCCATCTGAAAACACCACTGCTATGGACCCACAGCTAGATCATGCCCTGTGAATCTCACTGACAGGTACAAATCGGATAATATATGCACCTTTTTTGTCTGTCGCGATTATTTTCAATGCAGTTGGATTTGTGTGGCTCATTATGGCTGTAAACGATTTAATTCACCATCTAGATACTTAGGGAACGTTCAGTTATTACGGCACGGGGTGGGTCGGCAAAATCCGGGGGGGGGGGTAACCTTAATTTGAAAGCTACAAAGGGGGGGGGGGTCATCTAGTTTTTAAAAAGCTCAGAGGGGGTAATGTAAATTTCATAAGTATCCGTCCCGTTAAAAAGCAGTTTCAACGTTCAGAAATATTCTTGGAGATAAAATGATTCGCTGCATGATTTCATTATCTGAAGTCATTTAACTGTAAATCTGAACAAATGTATAATTATCTGTCACATGAACAACTTGCCTTGGCAACTCTGAGGCTTGTCTTATTGTAAATCAAGCTCACTGCACTGAGGGCAATGAACAATTCCTATTACTTACATATTAGAGCTAGCACGTTTTGTCAGGAAAATTATTTAACACTTACCTGTACACTACTAGTAACATGAAAAGTGAAAATATACTTTTAGGTGATATTCCAATATCATAATTGTTGTCCACGTCTGAACTGTCAAATACCCTATTTGAATCAAGTACATTGGTATCAATTATCATACACCTATATAAGCAGAAATTAATTAAGTTAGCATTTTGAAAACAATTATTCATAGTTTCCTCACAGACTCCCATGTACAGTGAATCAACATTTCAGTAAAATTCCAAAATCCAATATCTGACGAACACATCCATTAGTTACCACCCTTGTCTAACCAAGTACATTAATTTAATAATCGAGAGTACATAAATATACAGATTTACATATTTTTGTATTGGCAAAAAATATTCATAGTTTCCTTTAATCTTCATATTCTAATCAAGTACAATTATGCAAAATGTGAAATGTCGAGAATAGGACTTCGTATCGACCAAACTTTGTGTAATAACTCCTTTATCATACATGCATACTTTGGTTATGAATGTTTTCCTAAGGACGTTTCGAAATGAGCGACGAAATCAGCTGAAATCGACCGAGCTTGCTCCTCGCTGTATTCATTAAGTGGCAACAGTTAACTTCTATTATTCTTGCTATATTCCACTGTTGGGCCATTCCACTTTAAGGGAGGGTTTATAGGACACTTTTAGAGCGAACTATTCAAATATTAAGGTATCGATAAAGGTTTTTGCAATATGAAGAAGGTTAATGTTTTAGCTTAGTATGACGGTAGACGTAAAACATCGGCTGCAGTGTATAAGATGAGTGTGTTTTCGTGTTTCGAAACATAACCTCATCCCTTCGGAAAAGTTAAGAGGCCCGCCAAAAATCGGGTCAAAATACTAGGATTCAAGGAATTTTATTTCCTAATAGAACAGAAAAGAAAAATAGAAACATACAGACCCATTTAAGTTTAGTAAATTGAGTAGGGACTAGAAAATAGTATCACACTAATCGAGTTAGGTTCCCTACTATTCACAATCGCGGAATCTATCATTTTGCCATTTCGCAGGAGAGTGCCATGTTTAACTTTTAGCCTGGCTAGTTGAAATAAATTCTATATCAATGTAAGTACATAAATTATAAAACATTGTGGTAGAATAAAATATACATTACAGAAAAGTAACATGTTACATAAGCAAGAGTTCAAGTCTCTTTTAATTTTTGACTTGGATTTCACAAATCTTATACTTTCTGGATTTTGGTTCCAGAGTGTAACACCAGAGTACTTCGTTGAAGACTGAACACTAACATTGGACACTCGTGCCAGCGTTCGATTTCAAACTCAATCCATTATATGAACAGCTGAGGGCGAAGGGCAAGCAGCTGCAGCTCTGCAACATTTATAAATGCAAAGTGGATATAACTAAGCCTTACCAGTCAGTTTATCTCCAAGTATTATACATGTTCTCAGACGTCAAATATCATTTACCATCTTAGAAAGGAATTTGTCAGTATACAAAAACTGCATTTTATATAATTCTGTGTATAAATATTGGAATTGTGACATACTTAGTAGTCCGACTCAATGATTTATTTCATTCATTAAATCATTGTATTTTATTTAATCAGTAGACTTTAGACATTTTTTGCGGGTAAAAATAAAGATATCAACTTCTCTGTCTTAATCTCGATAATTGTGTTTTCCTCTGGTTCAGTTTGTTGAGAGTACAGTTACATTTTTCATAAATCAATGAAGGGAATACAAACTTTGAAGATGAAGGTTTCACATTAATCCTACTTTTGTGTTAATTCTGTTGTGAATTTTTTTATGAGCATTTTGTGAATTGCGCCTGGGCTCATGTTAGACTCGTGAATGCGACGGAGTAGAGATACCAAGACTTGTAAATTTTTGAACACGATCTAGCAGAGTATGATCCGGCTAAAACTTACGCAATACCTGTGCAGATGTCACGCACTCATATAATAGGGTAAGCACGACGTGTAATCCTGGTCGACAAGTTTCTTATGAAACTTAAGGGTCTTTCGAAAAAACTGTCCAGTGTGAACAAAGTGTGTGACTGTATTCTGGTCTTATCCGTGAAAGTCTGTCTACGGGGCATATATCCAATTACCCATTTGTTCTTCATGTACGCGGCTCGCCATGATTTCTGAGCACGTGTTTTTGCAAATCTCAAAAATGATATTTGAAGGAAGTGAGTGAATTGAAATAGCACTAATTAAAAGGAAATGGAGTGATTCAATCACTGAGCTAAGTCGTATACCTCTTCTACACGTTGTAGAGTTGATGAACTACTCACGCTCGTACACACACTGACACACATCGCACACTAACTTTATCGATGCAATGAATACATCGCTCAAACTGGGCGAAAGACAGCCTCCGGACAATTCTGGATAAATGCCTTCACCTGACAACAAAATACCAAGTCGATGGTGTTTCACAAAGATGCACAATTTGAGGAAATTTCCGTTTAAAAAAACTGCAAAGTTCGAATCACAGTAAAACGTTTTCGATATTTAGTAAACATCTGGTCTTCCTAAACCGATTATGGAGAGATACAAATATCCTCTAAACATTTCACTTCCATTAAATGTTATATACAAAAACCCGCATTTTATATAATTTGTGTATAAATTTTGGGATTGTGACATACTTAGTAGTCCGACACAATGATTTATTTCATTCATTAAATCATTGTATTTTATTTTATCAGTGGACTTTAGACATTTTTGCGGGTAAGAAAAAAGATATCAACTTCTCTGTCTGAATCTCGATTTAATTTTGTTTTCCTCTGGTTCAGTTTGTTGAGGGTACAGTTATATTTTTCATAAATCAATGAAGGGAATACAAACTTTGAAGATGAAGGTTTTATATTTATCCTACTTTTGTGTTAATTCTGTTGTGAAATTTTATGAGCGTTTTGTGAATTGCGCCTGGGCTCATGCTAGACTCGTGAATGCGACGGAGTAGAGATAACGAGACTTGTAATTTCTGAACACGAACTAATAGAGGGTGACCCGGCAAAAAGTTGCCCAATGCCTGTGCAGATGTCAAGCACTCATATAATAGGTAATCCCGGTCGAAAAGTTTCGTATGAAAAATTAAGGGTCTTTAGAAAAGAACTGTTCTTGTGAACAAAGTGTGCGACTGTATTCTGGTCTTATCCGTGCAAGTCAGTCTGCGTGGCAGATATCCAATTACCCATTTGATCTTCATGTACGCGGCTCGCCATGATTTCTGAGCACGCGTTTTTCAAATCCCAAAAATGATATTTAAAGAGTGTGAGTGAATTGAAAAAGCGCTAATTAAAAGGCAATGGAGCGATTCAATCACCGAGCTAAGTCATAGACCCCTTCCTACCGTTGTAGAGTTGAGGAAGCACTCAAGCTCGTACTCTCACTAACACACATTGCACACTAAGTTTATCGATACAATGGCTTAAAGTGGGCGAAGGACAGCCTCGGGGACAATTCTAGATGTCTACCTACACCTGGCAACGAAATACCACGTCGATGGTTGTTCACAAAGATGCATCATTTTTAGATATTTGAGCTTAAAAACTACAAAGTACATATCAAAGTAAATCATTATTGATATTTAGTGAACATCTGGTCATCTTAACCGATGATGGAGAGATAAAACTATTTTCTAAAGATTTTACTCCCATTAAATTTTATATACAAAAACCGCATTTTTTATCATTCTGTGTATAAATTGTGGAATTGTGATATACCTTGAAATCCGACTCAACGATTTATTTCATTCATTAAATCGTTTTATTTTATTTAATCAATGGACTTAAAACATTTTTTGGGGGCCAGAATAAAGGTGTTCACTTGTCTGTCTGAATCTCGATGATTGTGTTTTTTCTCTGGTCCAGTTTGTTGAGAGTTCAGTTAAATTTTTCATGAATCAATGAAGGGAATACAAAGTAATCCTACTTTTTCCTTAGGCCTTTTGTGACTTTTTATGAGCATTTTGTAATATGGGTCCAGTGTCATGTTAGACTCGTGAATGCGATGAAGTAGAGATACAGAGATTACAAAACATTTTGAACGCGATGTTGTAGAGGTATCACGAAGTGATCCGGCTAAAAACGCGGATGTCACGCGTTAAAAAAATAGGTAAGCACTGTGTGCAGTAGCACATATATAATCCTTGTCGTAGCGTTCCATATGAAAAATTAAGGCTCTTTCAAAATCAGTGTCTGTGCGAATAAATTGCACTACTGTATTCTGACCCTCTTCGTGCAAATCAGTCTGCGTGGCATATTAAACACCTATTGCCTGGTCATGAGGGCTATAGCGCCCGTCTATTACCCCAAGGGGCCGTGTGTTACCAGACACACATCGCTATCCCCCGAGGCCGTAGGCCGAGGGGTATAGCGATGTGTTTCTGGTAACACACGGCCACTCGGGGTAATAGACGAGCACTATAGCCCGAATAAAGACCAGGCTATAGGTGTTTTATAACACACCACATGCTCATGTTGTATTGTTATATAGTTTTTAATGTGTTTTGATATTTTGCACCGCAACAATCCATTGTGACAAGTTTACTGGGCGATGTTTCCACAGCGCTTTCAGTTGTACGTGGTACCACTTTCTTTCAAAAAATATTCTAAGCATACCTAGCGACATCCTTAGTTGCACCTTAATCTTTTCCGTCGATGAGCTATTCAAGTTCCTACGCTGTTGGAATGTTGGAAAATGTTGGAAAATCTGTTTTAGAGAATGTGTCGTCACCTATCCTGGACGCACATCACGTTCTAGTCACCCGCCATTGTTGCAAAGCTGCAGACGACACTACGGTCACGTGACCGGGCACTTTTCCAAATTTGGTCAGAACTATTTCCCTAGGGAAATAGCTTTTCAAAAAATACCCTCTGACGTCACTTTTGTCGATTTGGTGGGGACTAGACGTATCTATTTTCTCGTCACGTGACGTATTCTGGCGAATCGCGACACGGAATGAGCATGTGGCGTGTTATAAATCCGATTTCTCATCTTTTCTTCATATGAGCGGTTAGCCATAATTTCTTAGCACGTGCTTTTCAAATCTCAAAAATGATATTTGAAGAGTGTGAGTGAATTGAAATAGCGCTAATTAAAAGGCAATGGAGTGATTCAATCACTGAGCTAAGTCGTTCACCCCTTCTACACGTTGTAGAATTGATGAGCTACTCACGCTCGCACACACACTGTCACACATCGCACACTAACTTTATCGATGCAATGAATGCATCGCTCAAACTGGGCGAAAGACAGCCTCGGGGACAATTCTGGATAAATGCCTTCACCTGACAACAAAATAGCACGTCGATAGTGTTTCACAAAGATGCATCATTTGAAGAAACAAATATCCTCTCAATATTTTACACCCATTAAATATTATATACAAAAACCCGCATTTTATATCATTCTGTCTAATATAGGGCTCAGCCTTGGTGTCGCGCCAGGGGTTAAGATTGGCAATGTTATTTGTATTGATTCATGATAAACTGTAATTGTTACTTCATAAACGTTTATATGACAACTATGCCCAGTTTCCCTCTGATGAAAGCAGTTCACGTACTTACACGACGTCAAACCCTACAGCAGGGCAGGTATAGATTTTCTGTAGCGTGTAAAAATTTTGGACAAAAATTGGCAATTTTTACAATGATAACAGCCTATTGCGTTAAACAAGGGACGTATTATGCAATAATTATCATTGCAATAGTAACCGCACTGCCACCTTCCACTTGCAAGCTGGAAACTATAGCGTTCCGTCTAAAAACTTGCAATTTTGAATCTAATTATTGACACAGGGGGCGCTCTTCTATAATTCAATCCCAGCATTCTTTGCGTATGCCCCCGTTCATATGCACGACAGTTTTCTCCGTTTATCTATATCAACGATACTTTGTATCAGCGACAAGGTGTATAATAACATTTAATGGCTAATAAAAGAGGTATATTTATAAAAGGCATGTTATATCATAGTAATTTGTTTCGTATTTGTTTATTTACGAGTACTCAAAAAAAAACATGGCGCCGCCAATGAAAGAAGGGTACACTTTCGGTTACTCGCATAGTATATTATGAATAAGCGCATGCGTAGTCAGTAAGCCGCTGGCGCGACTATAAATTTCGGGATTTTGACATACCTAGCAGTCCGACTCAATGATTTATTTCATTCATTAAATCATTGTATTTTATTTAATCAGTGGACTTTAGACATTAAAGATTATAAACAAAATCCGCATTTCATATTATTCTGTGTATAAATTTTGGGATTTCGACTTACTTAGCAGTCCGACTCAATGTTTTATTTCATTCATTAAATTATTGTATTTTATTTAATCAGTGGACATTTTTTTCTTTAGACATCTTTTTCTTGTAAGAATAAAGATAATTGTGTTTTCCTCTGGTTCAGCTTGTTGAGAGTCCACTTAAATTTTTCATAAATCAATGAAGGGAATACAAACTTTGAAGATGAAGGTTTCATATTAATCCTACTTTTATGTTAATTCTTTTGTAACTTTTTATGAGCGTTTTGTGAATTGCGTCTGGGCTCATGCTGGACTCGCGAATGCAACGGAGTAGAGATATCGAGACTTGTAAATTTTTGAACACGATCTTAGAGGGTGACCTGGCTAAAATTGCCCAATACCTGTGCAGATGTCACGCGCTCATATATAGGGTACGCACGGCGTGTACTCCTGGTCGAAGAGTTTCTTTGAAAAATTAAGGGTCTTTCGAAAAAAACTGTCCATGTGAACAAAGTGTGCAACCTTATTCTGGTCTTATCCGTGAAAGTCAGTCTGCCGGGCATATATCCAATTACCCATTTGATCTTCATGTACGCGGCTCGCCATGATTTCTTAGTCGTAGACCCCTTCCACAAGTTGTAGAGTTGAGGAAGCACTCACTCTCGTACTCTCACTAACACATATTGCACACTAACTTTATAGAAGCTATGAAACATAGCTAAAAGTGGGCGAAGGACAGCCTGGGGACAATTCTGGATAAATGCCTTCACCAGACAACAAAACAACACGTCGATGGTGTTTCACAAAGATACATCATTTTTAGAAATTTTCGCATAAAAAACTGCAAAGTTCATATAAAGTAATACATTTTCAATATGTAGTGAACATCTGGTCATCTTAACTGATTATGGAGAGATACAACTATTTTCTAAAGATTTTACTCCCATAAATATTATATACAAAACCCGTATTTTATATTATCCTGTGTATAGATTTAGGGATTGTGACATACTTAGCACTCAGAATTAATTATTTATTCAATTCATTAAATCGTTGTATTTTATTTAATTAGCGGACTTTAGACATGTTTTGCAGGCCAGAATAAAGTATTGACTTCTCTGTCCGAATCTCGATGATTGTGTTTTTTTCTAGTTTTGTATGTTGAGAGTCTAGTCAAAATTTTTCATAAATTAATGAAGGGAATACAAAGGAACGTTCATATTAATCCTACTTTTGTGTTATGTCTTTTTGTGAATTTTATGAGCGTTTTGTGAATTGGGCCTGGGCTTATGCTAGACTCGTGAAAGCGATGGAGTAGAGATAACGAGACTTCTAATTTTTTTTTTAACACGATGTAGTAGAGTTCTCATGAGGTGATCCGGCTATTAGTTGTCCAATACCTGTGCAGATGTCACGAGTGCGCTCATAAAATATGTAAAATAGGCTCTTAAGTAAATAGACTCTTAAGAAATAACTGTCCTTGTGAACAAAGTGCACGAGTGTATTCTGGTCTTTTCTGTGAACGTCAGGCTGCGGGACATGTATCCAATTACTCATTCGTTTTACACGAGAGCGGCTCGGCATGATTTCTTACCACGTGTTTTTCAAATCCCAAAATGATATTTGAAGGAATTGAGTGAATCTAAATGGCGCTTAAAAAGAAAAAAATGCCGTTATAGTCCACACATGTACAGATGACTCAACAAACGACTTGCCTGAGCGAAATTCGTATAAAGGGCCAACCTTGTCTTTCGGTTACTTTTTCAGACCAGATGCTATCCACAATTTTTTTGCGTTGCAATCATGCTCACATGAGCTAGTAACAGGCAACAAACCCATGTACCTTAACCACTACACGAATTAAAAGAAACATTTTCTGAGACATCTTAAAGCACAGTAGAAATCGCAGATTGTCAAGTCATTTCGATGCATTTTGGAGATTTACTTTAAAGATCCATCAACTGCAACTTTTGCTTTATTTTCTAGTGTCCAAGGCTTGATGGATAAATAGTGAAAATAGAGTGATATAAACATGACATTTAACGAACACAGGTTAGCAACTCGTCAATGATTAGCAAATGCACATTTTTGTGCTCAGAAATCTCTGTTAAATGAAAAAATTATAGGACGATTGAAACTACTTTGGGATAATTGGATGATGCAGTAATGTCTTTTTAATCTGCAAATGTAAGCTCATCTTCTCTTCTTTTCAAGTTATACACTTTTGTTGAGTAACTTCAAATATTGCAATATTCAGCTATAGGGCACTTAACAATTTGAGAAACTTGAAAAATATGAAGATCAAATTATCCCGAATTAGTTCTAATCAAACAAAGTTTGAAGCATAATAAATAATTTCCATGTTGAGAGTGTGTAAGGGGACGAGCTAGGAATGTAAAACTTTCAATATCATGTGGAATACAATATACAAATAAAGAGTCCCCTTATCACAGTTATCTATCGTCAACCAAGTAATCGAGTTTCAGGAATATCATTGATATAATGGAACTCACGCTTAAAAGATTTTGATTATCCTCTTTAACATGTTTACATTTTCCATTCCATAAACACCAGGTTTGACCATTTTGGAGGTTTTACTTTCACATTTTGATTAGACAATGCAAACATCTGCATTACATAAGGGTAGGCCTAATCCTTTCGCTTACTTTTCGGACCACGTCAGCGTGAACGTGGCACTTGGGTATCTTTATAAGTAAGGAGGGCATGCAGATTTTGTTCACAGATCATCCAATGATGCAAACTCTAGTCAATAGCTCTCTTTGTCTCTCTGAAAAGCTGGCACTTAACATCATCAAGTACTCTGCTCATTGAAAAATTGAAAATATGCCGAGGTTGCCAATTCTACTGATGCATAACTATCCGTGTGAACATTAAAGTGTAGGACTGGTCTCTTACGTGATGTCACGCGCTGATCAAAAAATAGGCAAACACGGCGGTGACGTGCAGTAGCACATATGTAATCTTGGTCGAAGCGTTTCATATAAGAAATTAAGGCTCTTTCGGAATACTATCCGTGTGAACATTAAAGTGTAGGACCGGTCTCTTAGGTGCAAGTTGTCTGCGAAGCATATGTCGAAATTACCCTTTCGTTCTTCATGAAACACTGCGCGGCTCGCCGTGATTTCTTACCATGTGTTTTTCAGAATCATAAAATGCAATCATGTCAATAGCTGCAGCTAGTGATAGGCCACAAACACATGCAACTCAACCAACACACGCAAAAACAAAAGAAAACACTTTCCCACGACATCTTAATGCCGCGAAGAACAGCAGATTGTCACGTGATTTTTGATGCATTTTGGGGTGAGCTATGTTACTTTCCATCAACTGTAACGCTTACTATGTATTCTGATGCCCTAGGCTTGGTGGTTGAATAGGGAAAACAGTAACAGACATAAAAATACCATTTTACGAAGAAAGGTAAGCACCTCGCCAGTGTTTCACAAGTTCACATTTTAAATTTTAAGAAATCTGTGTTTGACGGGGAAAATGCGCAATATTAGAAGCACAATAAAAGAAATTCATGTTTGGTGTGTGCCAGCGGACTAGTAAGGAATGTGCAACTTTTATTCAAGTGATAAAAGTAACATAAGATTAGGGATCCCCAATTATCACTATTAAATTATCTGCAACTTAATAATAAATAGCATTTACGGGATATTATTGATATAATGGAACTCACTCTTACTTTCAAATGATGATCCTGTTTTATATCTTTACATTTTGATATGCCATAAAGACTAGGTTTGACCATTTTAGAGGCTTTACATCCATATCAGATTAGAGAAAATAAAATCTTGCCTTAGGTGTAATCCTTCTTTCCTATTTTCAACACCGTGTAAGCATGAATGTGGCACTGTGGTACGGAAGGCTTGCAGATTTCGTTCACTGGTCACTCATTTCAATTCTATTCAAAATATATATATATCTCTCTCTCTCTCTCTCTCTCTCTCTCTCTCTCTCTCTCTCTCTCTCTCTCTCTTCGCTCTCTCTCGGTTGCCAATCCTACCACTGCACCTCGCTCTATTTGGGTATGTTATATAATCAAAACTGCATTTCTTACACACTCGTCGGACAAAAGAAATGTTAAGTTTCTGAGCCAGTAATGTCTGTTATTGTGAAGTTGCCCCTTTTATCACTTTTATCACATTTTCACTCGTTTCTCTGTTGTGGCCAATGACTCAAACACTATTAGCCCTGAGTAACCGAATCGTTCTTACAGATATACTACAAGTGAACGATGTAGGCCAGCTCTTCTATTAAACGACACAAAACAGTTTCAAAGTGAATTTTCGCTTACCTCTATGCCCTTCTGATTTTCACAACAACCCCTCTTCTTTGTGCTCTTGCAGGTATGAACTTTACAACCACCGTCTTATTAGGGACCGTCTCAGATTGTCGCAGAAGTTCAAGAAACGAAATTCATTCGTTTAGATCAAAACCCCCCCCCCCCTCCCCTAAACGAAACTTCAAAAGTGCGAAATGTTCATGTCTGCCTGAGAGTAAAATGTTGCATTTTGCTATAGCTACTAAAGACGTATTCCCCCTTGCCACATGACAACTAAAGTAATCGATCAAATTTGAGTACAAACGGGGCGTTTTACCGTATAAAAGGGTCATTTTATTTTACTTCCCCTTTTTGCATCTCTTGTGCTGTTCTCTGTCTTTATGAACACGCAATTTGTACTTGGTAGGGGCGGTAAATAAGCAGGTTCCACCGCTTGCAAGTTTGTAGTTACACATGTGGGTTGCAGTTTGTGAGTAGCCGTTATCATTTCCGCTCATTTCAACTGCCTTTCGTTTCCTTCTCTCACGCTGTTGATCCACCTTTCGTTCTGAAAAGTGGACGAGAATGTCGTGTCGTTCCTGGTCTGCACGCGAGTAGAACACATATTTACAACCACGTTGACATCGCTTGACTGGCATCTCGCGTTCGATGATAGAAGGACAGGTCTCGTCAAGTTCACAGGCTGCTCCTTTACTCAAATCCCATTCGCAGGTTCTCTCAATAAAAGTCATGTAATGGCCGGTGTGAACTTTGCTAACTTTGGGAGTGAACACTCTACCCCCATAATGGCGTAGAAACTTCACTGTTTCCAGGGCTTGTACCGGTTTAGCTCTGCAGTGAGTACACGATGCATTGATGCACTTCATGAACTGAACTTGATGAGCCCCTCGCACTGCGTGTTTCATTAGAAACAAATACTCGTTATTCAATTCAACAAACCGAGGCTCGGTCTGCAATGCCCTAATGCCAGCACTTGCAAATGCAGTAACATCCGAGTAATCGTCATACGGTTCAGGCGATTTACCCATGCACGGATATCCCTCACTTGTTACAGGAAACCCTGCCCAGTTCTGGCCGTTCCAGTACGCATTGACTGTTTTGATCGCATTGTCAAAGACACTTGCTTCCTTACAGCGAATTTGGGCTTCGTTTAAATCAGTCTGCTTACACGGTGGTTTTGCCTCACCAGGTAGACATATAGGTAGAGTCACTCCCGCGAGAAACTTCGACAAGGGAGCCCAGGCATGTTCAATCATATTAAAACGGCTATGACCAGGTGCATAACAAGTGAGAATAAAGACATCTAAATCCATATCTCGCCAAACTCTCCCAAAATAAATCATATTTGTCACTGATTTCAATGACCAATCGGAACCACCATCGATTACCGCGGCAACAGCTCGTTTATCATTTTCCCTGATTATTTCCGTCAAAATTTTCGTCAAGTCATTGGCATGGTTCATGGAATTCGATGAGTGGAATTTCGTTGCTCGGTTCACCACATAAAGTTGTCCCGATCTGGGGTAGTGATAATGTAGGCGACCAAATTTGTCTCTTTTGAATTTCCCATCTCTTGAATTCTTAACATTATGATGAGGCGACAGCGATCTCGCTCGTCTGCGGGTCACTTTTTCTCCGTTTCTTGTTTTTGCTTGGCGGAGAGGACTTGAACTTCGCGACCGTATTACATGTGTTCGCTTCTTTCCAGTTGTAGCGGAGACACTGGGATCCTTCAGATGAAGATATCCAGATGGAGTAATTTTACTTTCCCTGTATGGGAAGTCGTGATCGGGATAATTAGGACTATCGTCTACTAGAAAAAATGTTCTCAGTTGATGATAGCGACTCACTGCCAGGGTACCTACATTGAGTTTGTTTTTGTCATCACAAGATAGGACGGTACATTCATCACTGAACATTTGAAATAGCTCCAGTGTATAGTTCACTTGGGCACACGTGTAGTGAAAGTCAACGTGTTCATTTACAACTTTCTCGTTTCGTTTCCGCGGTATACGGGCGTTGATAAGACCTCTGTAGTTTGATTCCGCTCGCGTCTTTTTTCGCGGCGCGAGCATCAGGCGATGAACCGTATCACGACTGATACTCTTTCAGCAAGACCTGGTACGACTTTCAACAAGTGACTTCGTAGTTGTGCTAATGTAACCCGGAACTCGTGGCTGTCTCATTCCTTCTACGTTCCTGGGCTGCAAAAGAATGGAGCTTTAAAAAGTTCGTTGCTTCGTGTACAATATCAGGAAATTGTATATACCTCGGCGTTGGCCCACGCCTGTCACTGTCACCAGAAGTACTTGTCCCTTCGACGCTTTTATTGCCATCAGAAGTCATGTCGTCTATTTGATTGACAGTTGCCATGGCTTCAGCACGAGTCGCTGTTGTGGCTATTGTTTTTGTGTCATTGGGTCGTGACGTGTCATGTGTTGCCAGATCGATATCTAAATTTACAAGTTCATCGAGGACGTTCGGGCTCAGGAATAGCTCGTGAATGTTGACCAAAATTATATTATCACCTTTGATAATCTTCATAACTGGTAGATACTCGGTCAACAATTTTCCAGCCACGTGAATTACAGAAAATGATCCCGGTTTTCTATTTAGAACCTCGACAAACAGACCATGCATTGACATGGCATTCGTCTGTTTCATCGCCTGTAGACAGCATAAAATGTCTGTCGGTGTAAATGCCTTGCTAAAGTGTCCAGAACTTGTAACAAGGTCAAGAACATTGAGCTCGGCTTGTTTCCACGTCAAATTTACGCTATTCATACAAGCTACATAAACATCGCTTCGGGGAAAAAATCGGATTGACACGCATCTTCATTTGTGACAAACGACAGCGAAGTCGTGTAAGTAATTTCCCAATCAAATCATCGGCGTTAGCACAAAGTGTGACAGCCTCCGATAGCAGTGATGCTTTCAACACAGCGGTTTTCAGTATTCCTGATGTTGTTTTGTTGATCTCGGTGTTCGCTATTTCAACAAACAAGAGCTTCATTTCCGTAATCTTTGAAGAAACTTCCCTTTCTCTCCATTGATCAGAGATTTTGTCTTTTTGTCTGGGAAAGGTCATCATATTCATTTTGTGTCTGTTTGAGTAACAAGTACGACTTTGCGACTTGAAGTAGCGCTACCATGAATCCTTCGACACCAGTTACATCATCAGTCAAGAGTTTTGCCTGGTCTACGCAAATACGATTCAAAAACTCAATGATTGCTTCGCGTTCAAATTGCTGAAATGATGAGAACTTTGATGCTTTACTTTCCCGTACACCAGAGGCATCAGGCAATGATTTGGTGGCAAAATTGGCTGATAAATGTTCAGTTATACTTGCAGTTGTGCTCGTGGTTTCTTTTTTCAAACCAATCGGTGTCGGTACGTCTCCAGTCGTACAAGTTGCTGTGGTCACGTTTCTGGTAAATCCATACTGTTTGGAAACATTACTTTCCTTTTCTTCCTGTTCCCTTTTCTTCTCGCGATAGTCAGCCATATATTTTTTCAGCTTACCAGCGTCAAACTTGTATACGTTTTTCCAATCCTCCTGTGCATCTCTGTGCTTTTTTTCAGTTGTTGACAAGTCGCGCTGGTGTAAAAACATGTAGGCTTCTACAAACTTTTCGTAGTCATTATGGTGCTTTTCGAAAAATTGCTTTGAGCCAGCAACTGGTTTACCAAATAGAGTCATTTGTCCAGCTATATGGGGTGTTTTCTTAGACATTTTTCGCTGAGACTAGTGAGAGTTATGAATCCAGTGAAGACTGTAGTATTCAGTGCTGTTTCGTCAACACAGTGTGAGTGAATGACCACGTGTTGTTAGAGCAGGCGCTTATAATAGCATATTTTAAAAAATGATACTTTTTGTCTTTGAATAATTTGATGAATGAAAGGTTTAGGATACAATGTTACTATCGGTAAATTGTGTTTTGGGGCACGAACGAGATGGAAACAGTTACAAATTTGTTGGCACGAGTGTGCAGTTTTTCTTTAATTTAGAATAAACACAAAATCTTGTGATCACAAAATAAAAGTGCGAAAGTGAAGTTCACTAAATGAAAGGAGGTCAAACCCCCCCCCCTAAACGAATTAATTTCGCTTTTTGAACTTCTGCGACAATCTGAGACGGTCCCTAAGCTTTCCACAGTTTTGTTGCTTTGAGAAATCTAACCATGGAAAGGGAATCCCAAAAGTTGTCAGGCACATTGATCTGTTCGCCGTTCCCTAGTCGCCGATGGTTTCTCTCATAGCTTACGCCATAAGTGCGTCTCAGAAATGCTTAAAAGCAACTACTATTAGCCAAAAATGCGGTGAATTGCCTAGTTTTCAGC
Source organism: Ptychodera flava (assembly GCF_041260155.1). Classification (NCBI taxonomy): domain Eukaryota; kingdom Metazoa; phylum Hemichordata; class Enteropneusta; family Ptychoderidae; genus Ptychodera; species Ptychodera flava. Next base: position 10,926,714 of record NC_091930.1, read on the forward strand.
ATACTTACCAAATTAAACAGCTAGCATACACATTCTTGAAGATGACATTACGATTTACATCCGATAGAAGAAAAGAAATATGGTGATTATCATGATTTGGTGAAACTCTGTCCAATAAGCTAACGTTCACGCTTTTGTAAATAAGTAGCTCTGCATGGGACTTGGATATGCTATGTGAACTGTGACAGTGCTTGGAATTTTTTCAAACACTCTCTCTCTCTCTCTCTCTCTTCTCTTCTCTCTCTCTCTCTCTCTCTCTCTCTTCTCTCTCTCTCTCTCTCTCTCGCTCTCTCTCTCTCTCTCTCTCTCTCTCTCTCTCTCTCTCTCTCTCTCTCAAATACCCACTCATTTAACGGTTACTGTTATTTGTGGTGGTTGTCCTTGCCTTTGTACATTCAATTTCTGGTTTTGCAATATTTTCATGTGACGTATGTCCTTATGCACGGGAGTCAAGCTAGTCCTTACAGTGGTATCTCTGCCAAACGAGACCATCCTCTAACGAAGACTAAAATGCCAGCCAACAATGCCATTCCAAGTGAGACTGAGACTCTAACAATTTCAAGAAGGCCGACATTATTCAGACTGATGGCAATAGCTTTACATCTTATATACCTATTCTACATATCAGTCATTTACGACATTGACTGTCACAGGCATTCAATTGGACATTATTCTATCTACTATTCTCAGGGATGAAAAATTATCGTACATTGTCGTGAAATAGGGGTAAAAAGTTTATTTCATTTACAGTCTAGAAACTTCAAGACGCACCAAGAGCGGAGAAGTGTGCAAAGTCGAGGTAAGTCAAGTCAATAGTTTTCCTTGTCATAACTGAAACTTTTAAGTGTACTTTTGAAAGAAAGCACAGGAAGAAACCTTACTTATCAAAGTCTGCCAGTGTTGAAGAAAGTGATTCATAGCTAATAACAAACATACATATTAATGCTACTTCACCGATCCGACCAACACATTATTCCCAGAAAGTAGACGTTGTGTAAATGGGCAAAGACTATTGCCGTTATCTGTGGCAACCTTCGACGATTGGTCTCTACCTCTTAGGGTTAAAATTTTCGCCGTTCAAAGATACATGATTTTGCCGATGAAATAATTTATATGTGTTCGTAAAAATCGGAAGAGAAACGTCAGCACCAAAGTGATCTACTTAAAATAGAATGACCATCGGTCACAGATACACGAACTCTAAAAATGTTACAATTCTTTTTGGATCTACAGCTTGTTGTGAGTCATTTTAAAAATCCTGGAGAACGAAAATTTTTAAGCGTCCTTGTATTTCGATAATCGAAATTTGTATAACCCCATAGAGTCAGCACAGGTATGGAGGCCATTGAAATGCTACGTAAATTGTTTCTCTACCACAAAAATCTGCATGGTGACCCCTGACTTGTATTCTTGATTTCGTAAGATAATGATTGAAAGTTTCATTGAGGAAAGTTTAAGGAAGAGGTTATAAGTCTTTCAATCTCAAGGCTCGTACTGCCTTAATGATCGAGGCTGTTTGTGTACACAGAAAAACCCCGTGACATCTTTCCGGTCTCTTGACAGGAGGTTTGGCACTGGCTCGCTTATGAAATAATATTTGATTGGTCTAATTAGGGTCGTTTGTTAATCAAATTGAATATATTTCGTCATTGTTTACGGCATGGTGGCACAAAAAATCTAGTAGAATGAAAATGAAAAACAAAAATGACATAAAACCACATACCAAAAAACCAAACGAAATAATTAAAACGACATACTACATCTAATTACAGCCTGTCTATCAAGACGACAAACTTGTTTCAAACAAAGCAACTAAACAATCGCTGTAACGGGGTTTAAACAGTAATGCATTATCAGAAAGAAAAGTGAAAAAAGTGAAAAACATGAAAGGGTTGTTTTTAGTTTTATCTAAAGCCCTATCGACCTACTTGATCAAAAACTTCAATGGCAAACAAATCAAATGGTTGACACCGTGTAAAAATACCATGCCCGGAGAGTGCCACTAGCAGTTGAAACCGAGAAAGGACATTAATTATCTCATCTTTTATGTAAACTCGTTATGGATGATGCGAGCTGCGTCGTAGCGGAGACACAAGTTCGACTGAAGTAAGATGTCACAGATTGTCAACTTTTCATGTCAGCACCCGATCCGATGCGACATAAGTTTCCCAAGAGCGTGAAGGAACAATTTGCGTGACCGCATTAGGTCATGGAGATACAAGCGAGAATTCAATGATTAGGTTAAAGCAGAAACCCTAAAGCTTACCTCCCTCTAATAACGTCATTAATCAAGGACAGTAGACGGCTGCCGCTGCTGGTGTTTTTAATCTATTTATTCATCCCATGGAAGTCTTCTACTAGTATTTGTGCGGGGTACCCGAATATAAGAAAATGCAATTAATAGCAATGGAGTTCGCGATTTTTTTTTCTTTCAGAAACCACCTTTTTGGCAGACGATTTTACCACATGTGACGAAATACACATTAACATGTTGTTCTCTACAACCATTATGTGGGTGGTCATGTTAATGTATGGTTATTCAAGTCGGAAGACGCTCCGGGTGTTTCCGACCAGCTGCCAAGTCCGCACAAGGTTGTGCAGGTATCCAGTGATGCGGAGTTTTTTTCCACAGCCCTTCCTGCCGTGGAGTGTACCAGCTATACTATATTCTGATCGTGTTCAGCGCAGACGAATCGGATTCAAACAAAATCAGGCAAGAAAACGGGCACAAGTAAGTAATGATCGTCATAGCTGAAGCTGCAACACGTTTTATTGTCGGCCAGGGCGTAATTTTGAGACGAAAAGGTCGAAAGGCGTACATGGTGTTGATTAACAGTGGATGAATGTCGCTCTTCAATACATAAACCTAAATCTCAACGCTGCCTTTGGTATCTGATTGTCGCGTTCACTGCACACGAGAAAGGATTTTTGAGACCGACTTCTATTTCTTGGTGTCGTTGCTACACGAATCACACTTGAGGCCAAACACAAATTAATAATCGAGATCACTGAACACAAAAAGTCATTGAATAGGAACTGGCCTTATAATAAGCATGTCATATTGACCAAATTTTCAGCATTTAGCCGTCGAATTGTGTAATAAAGGTCTGCCAACAATATATTGTCACTTCCCTTATCGCCAACAAAATGTTTTGTCTGTCTCTCTCATATTCTCTCTCCCCCTCCCTCCTCCCTCCCTCCCTCCCTCCCACTCTCTCTCTCTCTCTCTCTCTCTCTCTCTCTCTCTCTCTCTCTCTCTCTCTCTCTCTCTCTCTCTCTCCTCTCTCTCTCTCTCTCTCTCTCATATTACCGTTAGCAATACCGATCACGCCATAACATAATCAACACTCAACCAATGAACCAATGCGCACATATCTGATAGTACAAAAGCTCCATGTCAAAGGCAATGTTTCAAAACAAATGTACAAGTCATAGCTGATCGCCGGCTTCATTACAAATAGTGTCTTTTTCCTGTAGAGTGTAATTGCGGTGGTGGTACAGGTCGAGGGGATCCCCACTACAAAACCTTCGACGGGGTCCGATTCAACTACAACGGAGACTGCATATACTTGCTCGCCAAAGACTGCCACAATGACACGGCCACCTTTGAGATATTTGCAAAGCATGGCGCCGTGCTTAAAACTAATGCACGTCGCATCGAGGAGGTGATCATCAAAACCCGCGGTTGACACAAGGGCCGTGAGTTGACCATCAACCACAAGAACACTGTCACTGTAAGTCGTGAGTTGTTCACATCCTATTGCCATCGAAACTATCAATAGATGACGAAAGTGGACATTAGGCTGAGCAACACCTATGACAAAATGACTTTATCAGATAAGCAAATTTATAGAACATAATCTGCCAGCTTTGTAATCCCTGTGAGAGGCTGGATAACTGGGTTTAGGTTTCAAATAGAGTCTATCACTAAGGTTTATTGGTCACAATGTAACATTTTACAAGCCGCTTTCGCTAGCTTGGCTACTTTACAGAGAGATATCGCTTTATATTCAATGTTATTTAAACACAAATAGTATTTGAAACGTCCTTTCATGATGTGTATATGTCATGCCTCGATTTGTGTTGGTTTTCTGATATTCTATATGTTCTTACCGGTCTAAATAACGCAATGAAAATCTCTTTCAATCCGCTGAAAATATTATTTTCTGTTTGATCTACTGAGAAACACTCCTCTTTGCAAGGCAAGCATTGCATTGAAAGGGAACAGAATGACCTGGGGTATGAATGTCACGGAGGACAAGGAGAAATTTAAAATCAACAGCAGAATCGAAGTATTTGTCCCGCCACATTTTGCACCTTGTAATTCCGACTGTTGCTTAAACTGAAAAGCATCCGCTTTTCACAGAGTATAATTTCTATGACGCCCTCAATGTTGTAGCCGATTTTGAAACGTACTCTATTTCTACTCACTGATTGGACAGATTGATGGTGACGCAGTGACCTCTAATGTTCATAGCGACACCAGCGAAGCTGGCATGACATACGAGAGAAGTGAAGAGGGCGTGCACTACGTTTGGCCCCAGGAAGGTGACTGGCAGCTAAAGTACACTTCACATCACAGCAAGGTGGCCATTGAATTCAGTCGCAAGTCTAGCCTGAAAGGCAACACCTGTGGTCTCCTTGGTAACAACAAGGGGACAAAACTGATGATCTGATGAAGGCGTATGGGTCCATGGCCGCGGATTTCAATGAGGTAGGAGATCCTACGCCGTGCCTAAAAGGTTAGTAAAAGTTCTTTCACCAGAATACCCTGTCCCTAATCTTTCCCCTTCCCTCGACTGACTTTTTATTTTGATACATATCATATACTTGGGTTGTTCACATTAAAATAATATCAATTTGCCAGCAGTAATTATTTACAACATATAAACGCTGGGAACTGTTTCCAAAGTTAGTACGATCTACTGATTAATATTCGATGCAATACAATTTAATTGCTAATGTGAAGCAATATGAATACAATGGTTTCAACCGGGCTCGAACCCACAACGCACGGCACCCAATCACCTAGCGCAGAGGACAGAACCCCTACTCTTACCCTTGGTACTGCATATTCATGTAGACACTGAGAGAAGAGCCTTGAATAAATCTTGACTCTAGTTCTTTTCAGGAAATCAATCCATGATTTCTTAAGTCACATAAACCAAACCGCTAAAGTCAATACATACTAAACACCACTTCGTTGCGTACAGCATTTTCATTTTCAAAGTCTTGTTTTGATAAGTGTGTATAATACGCGGTCATTCTGATTCATTTTCAGTTGCCCACCATGAAGGGATTATCTATTCCAGGAATTCCACACAATCTATTATCCCTGGAGGCATAATTGCGTAGTAATTTGATGCATGTTATTGTATGGTATTAGAAGGGAGTCAAATTTATTACTTAAGTTTCAGAGTCGAGACCAGACAGTGTTAATCCTTTAAGGCTCATGTAACGTTTGATGTTTTTCTCTTTGTTTTGGGTCGGTTTTCTTTTGGATTCTCTAGCTCTACACGCAAATGACGTGGATTTGCCAGTCAATTCACAGGCGGCCCAATCACTATTAATAAGCTTATTATTGGGTTTTTCTCAGTTCTCTCTATCAGTTCTTCTCCATTTCTTCATGCTTTGACTGATCGTAGTAAATAAAAATAAATGACTTTATAGCCTAACCTAGCCTCTTGACTCTTTATTTATTTTACACCCCATTACAAGGACGCTTATCTCTGATATACACATCTTGTAATTAATTAGTCAACACAACTAATTATGCTAATCCGTGGACTTATCAAGGGTTGGTCAACATTGCAAAGATAGAGATGTAAATGAAAGAGGAGAAGGTATGAAGATCTTGGGAAACATATCCCGATGACGTCCGTAAACCTAGTGGACGCTTATATATTCATGATATGCGCAAACAAACACTCCTCATTATTCAAAAATAAACGATAAGTTGGATAGAAAGGAACGCTGGAAACGCGCATGCTTTTCGTTGCCAAGCGCCACATTCAAACATAACTAAGGACATGGTCCTGCTCCATGTAACAAATGCCACCCAGAAAGTATCGACCGACCAAGCAGAAAAAAATCGCCGGAGTTGCCGTTTTATGAGTTTTTCAACAAAATTATATAGATGTATGTTTCACGTCGTCGTTTTACGGGAGTGTACATACCAAGTATATTTTACAAACCGCGTCATGGCACAATGGTGACACATAAGCAGCAGCACACACTGGAGAATTTTTGCCAGCACTGCGAATTTTTTAAACAGTCACCGTCATTTCTCTGCACTCGCTATTAATTCCACGTCTATCGGTAAAACATCGTTATTTTCTGTCTCAAAGTACGTACCAGCAACAGGCCTTTGACGTCAAAGTCGGTTGTTTTCTGATATACGGTAGCAACCAAGCTCATGACTAGAATGACTCTACGGCGTCAAAGAGTTAATCTCACCGGTTACTTTTTCGCCTAATAAAAGAGAGTTGGTCGCTACATGGAGCTAGAATACTAGTCGCTACTAGTCTAAGGAATTCATCGATTTTTCGATCGCCCTTATCCTGCTAGTGTACACTTCCCGAAAGAAGCGGCGCACAGGCTATAAAACTTCGTTTGTACTGTTAAGCTAGCTTTGGGTCCATATAACTGTGGTATTTTCGAACGGGATTTCTGCCTTTTACGGCTGGTTTTTACTTTTACGTTTTTAACCCCGTCACCACAGCCATGGGAACGTCCATGTTCTGCCCGACAGCACGCTTGCCGCATCTTTATTCGTCGATATTTCGAAACGTTTCCACCCAAATTGCAATATGCCAACGCTCATCGACAGCTTGGTTATTAGGGGCCTAGCACGACCAGGAATCCGCTCAAAAATCACCAAACTATCGCTGTTATCCAGCTTTTTTCCGATATGACTACTCGCAAACCGTTCTTTTTCTGGCGTACAAGCAATGGAAGAGGCTCAGTGTAGCCGCCACTAAATTCACGTGAGCGGTGACCTCGCAACTTTGAAACACAAACTGACATCACCGATGATGTCGGCTACTACGTTAAGAAACCTGTGAGAATTTTTGCTAGCACTGTTACCGTCATTTCTATTCACTCGCTATTATCTCCATGTCTGCCGGTAACAGAGAAGTTTAGTCACACGCAATTACATTCCAACATCAGTACGGGTAGTGTATTTGTCACTCGATAACCAGACGTCGCGTACGTGCAGACGTTAGGAACGGCAAACAACACCCCTACACATACAAAAATGTAGTCATAATTACGTGTTGTATTTTTAAGATATTCTTGATGATATCCGCGAATTTAGACAGGAAACCTTGTAAACTATCATTGCAAACATCTTTGATATCATAATATTTTGTAGAATTTGCACCAGCGCAAGAAGTACTTGCTATACGATTTCCTTACATGAACGAAATGTTGCCTCATTCCACTTGGTTTCTGACGCCGCCCCAAAGATTTCTCCAAACCACATAAATAACTGTATCAAAGAAAATCGGCCGATTTCATTCGAGGATACACCGAGCTAGAATATTCCTCTCATAGAGAAATTAATGTTTAAACGAATTTCCCATGTTTCTGAAAAAAAAATAAGCAAAATTATCGAGAACGCACAGCTACACTGAATGGCAGACAAAACCTTAGCAACAGCGATTGAGAGAACCACTCTTAACCACATGAACTTTGACCCCAGTCAAAATCAGACTTGTCCCTGGGAAATATGTTTACAAGTTTGCCCACATATAAACAACGTAAAGGTCAAAGGTTTCAACTTCCGACTTCCTGCTTTACGGACGTCCTCATGCCATGACTGCACGCAAGGCACTGGCAGGGTTTGCACTGTTCGCGGCCATTTAAACGCTTGAAATTAGAGTACCTGACTCTCCTCGGCCATCAAAATACATTGGCTGCAGTAAATTTTGGATAAATGGTCATGACTGGCCGCAATGTGGTAATTTCTGGACACATTCCAGGAGAGCTTTTTACTTTCCCGTTTTAGTAACCTTTCCTATCTTTCGCGATGTTGACTAACCCATAAAATCCCTGATAAGTCCACGGATTAGCATAATTAGTCATGTTGACTATTAATTACAAGATGTGTGTATATGAGAGATAAACGTCCATGTAATGGGGTGTAAAATAAATAAAGAGTCAAGAGGCTAGGTAAGGCTATATAGTCATTTATTTTTATTACTACGATAAGTCTGAGCATGAAGAAAAGGAGAAGAACTGATAGAGAAAACTGAGAAAAACGCAATAATAAGCTTATTAATAGTGATTGGGCCGCCTGTGGTCAATTCAGATTGTATGACATGTTCTTGGACTAGAACCATTTATCTATATGGCACAGTAAATGACCTTACCCACAATTCTCCTTGATCTGTACACACTGAGATCACTCCCTGAACCGAAGCAAATTTCTTCTGTACACAGTACAGCTCGATCCGTATTTCAAAATTCTGACATTTTTTGATCATCATAATTTTCTTATTTCCCATTTTGAATAACCAGGAGATCAATCCCTTTTCCACGGAGCAGATAGCAATTTTGTAATTATGTCAACAGAAATTTTTGACATCCATTCACAAAATGTTTAGGGAAACAAAGGGAATAAGTTGTATCTGTGCTGGCAAAAGAAAGGGTATTTATTTTCTTTTGAATGATCATGATGTAGGACATTTGCATGTCTAACAGGTGATATGACGAGGCCATCTCATTTACTGATAACTTTAACTTCTAAAGTGTACAATTTTAGCACCTATGAACATCGGCTTCTTATTCAATTAAGCTTGACCAAACATAATCAACAATGTTGAAGCATATTTTTGACAAGTAATCTTGAAATTAAATTATGTTTCAAACTGAATTAGCTTTTAGTAAACTACGTCTGTGTGCAAAAATCAAGGCGAATTGTCGGTAACCTTACTGTGCACAGCATTGTGTATTGTACACACTTTATTGCACTTAAAGAGTTTGCTTTGCACTTCAACATTCTAAAAGAAAATCATTAAAATAAGTTTCTGTTTTCTTGGAAAAAATATGACAACATATTATCAAATAGTATAGTTTATTACTGTCCCCTGCAGTACAACGGGTGGCATATCATGTATTGTTTATTCAAACAGTCTTATATGACTGACGATATAATTATGTTAACATTTCCATCGGGAGGATTTCTCAATCAAAGGAAGGGGGCACGGAACTGCAACCTTCAGTTTGAGTTCAATTAAGACATTTGTTTAAGTTCGTAGAGACGAGGACGAGGTAATGTATTGCACTGTCAAACAGTAAAGGGAATATCTTTCATTAGAATGACTCATGGTCTCGTTTTGGTGCGTGTCACAAAGTTTTTGATGTGTCAGTAACTTCATAGAAAATTTGACATTTGTAACATCTGATTCTTTCACTTCTAGACCTTGGACTTTCAGTATCTATCTAACCTGAGTAGACCTACAATATTTGTATCATATATATCTTCCTCCAATCGTACATCTGCTTTGACGCCCATTTATCTGTACGGGGTAAAGTCTTCGAAAAGTTATTGGTACAATGACCCTGATGCTTGAAGGATTGTACGGAAAACTATACTAACTCGGAATATAAACGTAATTATAGATGAAAAAATTATTCAGTTTCACGATTTTAGATAAAGGAGTATCAAGACCCTTGTTACTAACTTTCAGTTTGTTAGGCGCAGCCTGCAATATTCATTTCCAGCCGGAAAAATGTGTTTTGTAGACTAACATTTCATACCAGAATTATTTGAGGACAGTCGTTTTTGAAAACACAACAGCCATATTAAATTATTTTCAAGGTATTTGATAAGTAACATAAAAATGTCAAATTTCAACCGGCAGTATTAGTATTTAAAGTGCACGAAAAGTAAGATATAAATAGTTCTGCGCAATTCTCAGTTGACTGCCGTTCGGTCTGACTGTGCCTGGAATTTATTAAGGATGGCGAACGGAGATTCTTAGCAGACTGACCATGCTGTACGCATACGAGTATCAGCGCAACCGACTTTAATGAGTAGTGTTACTAAGGCAGGGGACAGACGATCGACGAGTAACCCGAGACATTTAGACAATTGGAGAAGCGTATGTTGGGCGATGGCACCTGTAAAGCTTGTCTACTGGGAAATAAGGTCTATGCACCTGTCAAGCTTGTGTACCGAGAAAAGGTCAATGTTTACCAACGAACTCTGAATGCCTCCTGAAGTCAATACTTTGAAGATTCCTAGTACCTCTCAGTTAGCCGAAACGAGTTCACAAGTGAAAAATATCGATAGAAAAAAACTGGTGAAGTGATAGTAGTCCTTTACAGAAACCTCCCCTATAAAAGCCAGATTATCGTAAATCTATGCAAATGTAAAAAAGCCACGCTACTGATCACACGTGGCGTGTTTGATCCCATAATCCCATGATTTTGCAATGCTTCAGGCGTGTATTGTAATTGCATCTTGCAAATGATGTCTGTGAATATATGGCAAGTAAACTTGTTCCATATTTTTGTCGGAGAACGGATATGTTTCAAAATGTGTTCCCTGTACAACCATTTGACCTCTCTTTGCATGTCACGAAAGTGCCCATCATGATTATTCAAATTTATCATACGGTCAAAGCGATGCTATGAGAATTCAAAAACTCCCCCCCAGTGTATGCAAATGGCTGCGTCATCAGTAATCCCCCTATTGTGCGCCCACGGTCTTGGAAGTTCCTGTTTAAGGTACTGTGAGCCTAGAAAGTGAATGACTTCAACTGTTCCTCAAACTTTCCTCAAGGAATCTTTCAGCCATACTCTTTCAAAATCAAAAATCAAAATCAGAGGTAACCATGCAAAGTGTGATACTAGAGAAACAAATTGCTAACGATTAACCGATCTTTCAAATTAAAAATGGCCAACATCCCTATGTTAACTCTGAGAGAAAAAATAAAATTTTCGATTTTTCGGAAACTAAGGTTGACAATTTTTCAGTTAGCAAGACTTTTGAAATGAGTCCCACAAGTGGTAGATCAGAAAAGAATAGTAAAAGTTTGAGAGTCCGGATTAAAGTCTGTCCCCTAGGCGCATTCTACCTTGTCTGAGGTTCTGGTGAGTAACTGCCACGTTTGATGCAGGATATTGCAATGAGGACGAGACAAATCGAGACCATATGTGAATTTCTGAAAACCACTGCCTTTATCTAGAGTATTTGGGAATTATGGATAAAACAACGAGGGCGAATTAGTTTCCACTCGAATCTATGGCGACGTTTTCATCGACTTAAGATATCGGAGCAAAGTTGATTATCTTTCGCCACAGGAAATATCTGTTGAATTGGTAAGAGTTCGATGGCGTCTTTACAGACACATGGGTGTCTCAGTAGTACAATAGAGTTATTCTTTGGACAGTATTAAATTTTATTCATTTATTCTACTTTTACTGTATGTAACAGTCGAGACCCAATAACAGGATGAGTAAAACATAATAATATCGGCAAAATATTGTAGATACAATTAAAGAAAATAAACTGTAGTATGAAATAAAGATAACAACAGCAATGACGAAGTGTCGCAGTAATGGAACATGGAAAACACAAGTAAACAACCTCAATGCAAAAACACTTCGTCCGCTACTATTGACGTTCTCCGAGAAGATGTCAATATTATGAATAAACTTTAATTCAAAGCGAAACCGATCTTGATGGAAACAAAATACGCTTGATAAGGTTTACACGATGAGTTGGGGATCTGGATATATTCTTGCTGACCCAATACGTCTCTATGGAACTTGGAAAGTGAATTTAAAACCAGGACTATCAAGAAAGTTACACACATCTGAACATATTTAAATTTAAAATATGACGTCATTAGTAGCGATAAATATAGTAAATTCTTGAGGCTATTAGTCCGCTATAATGTTGGATGACACACACGTCATGAGTTTTCAGTCTGTTGAACTGAGTAGCTCAAAGAATAACACTATGCTCCTAATTTTAAGAATATTTTAATGATAACAATTTATCATGTTATCAAAACAGTAATAATGTAAAGGTTGCAATAGAACCGTATCATTTAAATTTTCAAGTTCATTTTTACTCAGCAGCGCCTTTTCTTTTAGCAAATATTAAAAAGAGATGTATATACTGATTTACAATAGACTTGAAACCATAAAAGAAAATATTCAAACTTCAACTCAAAGACGATGTGTGGAATATGACCAGGTCTGAGAAAGCAGTCGGGAGTTGAAGTCACCTAACACTGTAGATGACTACTTTGTTACTGTACTAATAATAGACATTGCCACATACAGTGAAGCTTAATACTTGGGTGACAGACCATACATAGAGTCCAATGAAAAAGTGTCTTTCTTGAGAGTAGAAATCTCTCTGATTTATGAAGGAGAGAAAAGTGTCCATGAGTCACGACAAGAAAGGCACATGATGGATTAGTTGGTAAAATAAACAGTGATGGGAAGCGGTGCCTCAAAACAAATATTAGAAGGAATGCTATCTGAGTATCCATAGTAAGACACAACTTATAATGACGTAATACAAGAATATTTCCCAACAGAAGACGAATGGAACTAAATTAATACTATAGCTAAGCAATAGATTCAAAACTCGTGTTTCACTTTTAAACTGGACCTAACGGCCAATATAGCTTGCTGTGTTCTGTAGAGAATGACTATTTGTGACAAATGTGTTGATGAAGAAGGTTGAAATCTTTGATAGCTCATTTCGGGATGGCCTTACAAAAATGGCAAGAAGAAGCTGCAAAATACAAAATTGCAGATTTCATTATAATTTCAATATATCATATTAAGATAACTCCGTGGAATCTGTGTGCCAAATGTCAAAGCTATCAGAAGAATAGTTTTTTAGAAACACATTTTTTGACCGAATATGGGAAAAATTGCCCCAAAATAAAAAATTGTAGCTTTCATCATTATTAAATATATCCTACTTTGATTATCCATATGAATCTGTAAACCAAATATCAAAACTATCAGACAAGTGGATTTTGAGAAATAAAATTTTCACAAAATATGTAAAAAATTGCCTTAAAATACAAATTTGTATATTTCTGGACAATGTGGGCAAATCTGAGAAAGTTCATCCCCAGGGACCCATATCTTAAATATCACAGTGTCTACCAAGCAAATAGAAAAATTTTAAAGAATTTTTGATCACAAGTTGACAAAAATTGCCTCAAAAATGCAAAATTTGCATATTTCATCATGATTTGAACTCGATTGATGTTATCCCTTGGGATATGTACTTCAAATATTAAAGGAATCTGATGGTCATTTCGAAGAGTAAGCTTAGAATGTAGAAAATTGACGGACGACGGATGACAGACGCCGGACGATGTACGCCGCCCTACAATTAGCTAACCTCGCGTCGTTGACAGCAGAATGAAAAGTCATGAACGAATAAAATGAATAAAGAATCAGTTTAAGCATTGTTACTGGAGAAGCAGCAGAAAGCGGAGACATATATCGACCTCCAAAAAAGTAATGAATAGTAATATTATATTTTGACAATTATGGAAAACAAACATGTCGAGATGAAATAGCTAATAGTATATTAATTATATTTCCCCTCATGCACTGGTGAGAGTAATTAATCTACAATCAAAAACAACAAAACTATCTTAAGGAACGATATCAGAAAAAGAGAAGACCGTTCCCGAACAAACTAATAATAATGTTTCGATGAGAAAGATAAAACATTGTCGTAATGTCAAACCGGTCAAAGACACAGTAAGCTTTAACTCATGAAAAGATAGCACATGAAATCAAAATGATGAAATTATGACATTTTTGAAAACGGCCGAGATGTTGTGACGAAAGAAAGAACTGGATTGCAAGTAACTTCTAAAAATGAATATTGATTTTAAAATGGTCGCATCTTGCGATTGGTGCTTCACGTTACATGTCTTCAACGGAAGGCTTTTGACAGTGTCTGTCACACATTTCTCCTGTACAAAACCGCCCAATTTGGTATATGTGGTGACCTGCATAGTTGGCTGGCTTCTTATCTTCATCTTAGACGACAGAGGGTAGTGTTCGGTAGCTGCTCGTCATACTGGTACACTGGTACGCCAAGTGTGCCCCAGGGTTCACCCTTTGGGCCACTACTTTTTATGTTTATTAACGATATTTCACTTTTCACATTTCGGCAAAACTCAGCTTGTATGCCGACGATGCTTATATCTATCGCACCATCACATCCCTCGCTGACTGTGTCATGTTACAGCAAAATCTTGACAAATTTGCTCTGTGGCGTAATAACTGGAAGCTGTCACCTAATATCAGTAAATGTAAATTTATCAGTATTACACTTCAGAAAAGAGTCATTTCCTCTCTTGATTACTCCATCAATGGTACTCCTCTTCAACGGGTCTCTGTTGTCAAGGATTTGGACATTTACCTTACTTCCAATCTTAATTATTCTTTTTACATTAATAACATTTGTTTCTAAAGCCTTCAAATCTCTTTGTTTCATTAAGCGTCTCTGCCAGCAATTTAATGACATATCAGAAATTATTTCTCTGAATTTGTTTATGTAAGATCTATTCTAGGGTACGGCTCTGTTGTGTGGTTACCCCACCAGCAGGGCCTGTCAGAAAAAATTGAGAGGGTACAAATTAAGTTTATGAAGTACAATTGTCGCAAACTCAAATGTTCACTGCAGCAAATCCAGCTGCCCATTTTATAGCAGAATTTTGAACATTCCCAAGTTATACAATAGAAGATTTACATGTGCTTTTTATACAAAATAATCCATTCACATAATGATTCACCAAATATTTTAAATCAAATCTGCTTTACGCCCCTAGTAGAAATTTACGCAAGAAACCCCTTTTAAATCAGACTTCTATTCTGTTAATTGCAGAAAATATTTGACAGTGCCCAGATGCATGTCTGTTTTTAACGATATCTCTTTCAAATGTAATATAGAAATTGTTCTACACTGTGTAGTTTTAAAAGTATTTTATCCAGTCATTTTAATAGTTCTCTCTTTTGATTTGTGTATTTTTTCACTTTAATGTAACGTGTTACTTTATGGTTGTCTTGTACATTTGTCTTGCGATATTGTGACTTTTTGTTTCACAGATCTGTTAGTGGATTTGCCCGTTGATCTGTGTATCAAATAAAATATACAGATAAAAAGTATTTCTAGAAGTTTTATTATTTATTTTAATATCCTTGATTAGACTAGCGTTGTTACTTATGCATGTGTGTGCAAAACATTTGATTTTGGAATTTCACCGACATGTTGATTATCGTGAAAAGATATAGCAGATATGCAGAAGAGGTTGCATTTATCACGTTGGAAAAGATCTAGACGAACTTGGTTTTTGAACTAATTTCAAAACATCTTTTCATGAGTATCGCGGAAAAATAGACGATCGTAGTGAATATAGTAACGATAGAACAGAATGTATCCTACGTCAAAATTGTCAATGAAGGAGCAATAGCATGTCTTGAAAGAAGTTGAAGTGGCAATAAGACGATTTTTTCTGATCAGCTCGTATATCACTCTAAAACGAGAACGCCTATTTCTTGTGAGGGTTTTTTCAAAGACTCATAGGTTCACCAGCGTTTACGATTGTATACTTTTCCTGAAAGGGTCGGAAAAAAATAACCCATTGCGTAGTATGCAAGGAGTCGGGTAGATTGTCGTGTGAAACTTCTCAACATCGACTGATGTAGTATAGACCTTTTCCCGGTTATCCCATAGTGCATCGCTTTGACTGTATCAAACATCGTGTACACACTCAAAACAACAAAGCAGATAGAAATAGCATTAGCAAGGCTATGAACACATTTGTTGGAGTAGCGATGAAATTGAATAAACTTTGCTTAATTTTGAGGTAAGAAAAGATGTTATTTTGTGTTTCCATTTAAAAAAATATTATAACTCTGTCTCGTAATACGCATCATATGCTCTTTTTTCGAAAGTCCGTACCTAAAGTAAAGTAACATGCTCTTGGTATTCGGCGTATTAAGTGCGCCAAAAAAGGTGAATTGTATCTTAATCCAACAATGCTACTGTCATAATCTTCCATATTGGTGAAAAGAAAATTAATATTCCGCGCTCTCGATACATAGCGTCCTTAGACGCGATAAATCCCTCGCAATTCCTTTCGATTCGGACTCTGACAATACCGGCGCTAAAATACTCAAAGGAAGAGGATTATTGGAGTCAATGGTAAAGAAATATTGCGGTCACGATCCCTAATAATAGTGTTTGAGTAAGATAAATATAAAACATATATCTGCGTAATTGCACCTCTTTTGCCAAATGTCAAGAACCAGAAACACATATTTATTTTGGATCATTGACATTTTAACTCTGATAACAAAACGCCATTCTGTAACTTATTATTTAGAAAGGCAAATATGCAAAGATGAAAGAGCGAGGTAAGCTTATATGCGCCATGCAGTGATGATAAATAATACGAAAAAATTCTATTTCTCAGCGAACAATATATAAAAATGAGAACATAATTTCTGAACAAACTAATGAAAATATACAGATAAGAATTATGTATTGTCTTAAGTCAAACTGGTAAAAACAAAGGTAAATAATGACGATTAATGTGGGGGGAGTAATGTTATAATGAGTATACTCCTAGGTTGTGTGCAATAATACTGAGGTCGATGAAGAGAATGATTCAGTTCAACATTAAAATCACAAGTTGGTTTATTACAATGTGAATGGTATCCAACATATAAACTAGTAACAGTTGTCCGTATTTTGACATGAGTGCAACAAGAATAAAAAAGCGAACACATCACTCGAATACGACTCCATATCGAGTAAACTTTTGTATAATAAACCCGACATATCATCCTGGTTCAAGACTAATATAGCTATGCTTAACAGCATATTATTGTATTTTAACACGAGCTTGTTCTTTTATAAATTCAAAAATAAGGTTTAGATATAGTTCTAAGATCATACAAACAGAAAGAAGCTACGTTGCCTAGTGATATAATCGACGAGACAAAATTTTACATATTTTAAGGTTGACGTAGATAATTGACGTTTTAAAGTTCATTTGAGTTCATTTTCAAGTCGTTAGATATAGCCTTTGGATATCCGTGAGTTCTGGACCAACATCATACATTTTGTAGCGAGACACATTGACAGTAAATAAGGACCACTTAACACGAGTATTTGGCAATTCATCCATCCTTATATGACTTTGAATCTTTCACGATAACATCTAGTATTTTCAAGACATGTTCATCCGAGGTAATGCGCTCTATTTTCTGCTCTCTGCCCTGAAAAGCAGAATAATTCGCCAACGTAAATACCTTTTCCAAATCAGCGCCGGCAGATGTGCAGAGTTCCTGACGTACTTTTTCGACGTCCATGTCACGTGCTCTGTCCATTTTTGTGAAAATAATCATCATAGGCATACCATTTCCTGCATTGTACAGAATGGAACAAGTAAAGGTTGGTAAAGCAAGAGACATGAACCTTGCATGTTTACTATTCATACTTCATTAACTAAAAAAGGCTCATTGACAAACAGCACACAACAATGTCTCCATTAGCTCACGTGTTCACTTGCGTGAGCTAACGTCGTGCGCATGTATGTCTGTCTGTCTGTCTCCCTGTCTGTCTGTTTACACGATATCTCAACAACGCCTAGACAGATTCAATTCAGATTTGGTAGGCCGATACCATATATTAATGGCGAGAAGTGATTTGATTTTGGTTGCTGAGGATTGCATATTAATTAAGTTATGAAATATCACTTTATATAATTGTTAACTACGAAGACAGTGTTGACAGTGTCGACATATGTAAAGAAATACTGCACAAAATCGGATAAAAACTTCACTAATTACAATCCAACAACATTATGATAATACTGTGAGTGTCATATCACTTATCTGCTCATTTGCATATTTAAATAACTTTCTTAATTAGTGATAATTACACTCCAAAACTCCTACACCAGATTTGATGATGCCAGCTTCAAATATTGATTTGATAGATATCTGATTGTACTGCAAAGCATTAAGTAGTGTCAAGTAAATAAATAGCTCATTTGCATATCTAACGAAGTTTTGTAATTAATCATATAACTCCGAAATTACTGCACAAAATTTGATGAAATCTGCTGCAGATACTGATCCGACAGATGTCTGACTGTGTTATGAAGCATTTAGTGTGAAGTTAATTATGTGTTCATTTGCATATTTAATGAACTTTATTATTAGTGATATAACTCTGAAATTATAGCATCAAATTGATGATACCTGCTACAGATATTGATCTTATAAATATCTAATTGTCGCGTAAGCCACTGAGCAGAGTCAAATCAGTTAAGTGTGCTAATCATTTGAATATTGATGGGCTTTGTAATTAGTGATATAACTCCGAAATTACAGCATCAAATTTAATGAATCGTGCTGCAGATATTGATCTAATAGATATCTAATTGTCCCATGAAGCATTGAACAGGTCAAGTTAATAAACAGCTCATTGGCATATTAGATGAAGTTTTGTAAATAGTAATTTAACTCCGAAAGTGCTGTTCGAAAGTTGATGAAAGCTGCTGCAGATATCGATCTGAAAGATATCTCATTGTTCTGCGATCATGAAGCGTACAACTACGTAAACCATACGAGCACGTTCAGTTCACATCTGGCTTTTTAACTTATACCTGTCTTGTATTAACTGCCTCCCGACAATTTGCACTGCCAATTTTAACAAAAAATCCATGCAAAACCTTTAGAAAATAAGATTGTACGTATTGAGAAATTAATATAATAGTATTAATGTTTGTGCGTATTGAGAAATTCACAGAATAGTATTTATGTTTTCAACTTAATATGCGCTATTGATCTTCAGGATGCAGACAGTTGTGCCCATTTTCGATGCAGACAGTTGTGCCCATTTTCGAAATAGTCTCCTCCACAAAATCGAGGAAAGGTTTCAGACCTTAGCTTTCAATGCAAATGTTTTTATTGTTTTGTAAATTGTTGTTATTTTGGACTCAAATTAAAATTAACGTCCAACAAAGTTTACTGGTTAACCTTCTATAATCGGGAATCCCTTTACAGAATAAGTGTTCGCAAACACTCCTTTATGCTATATCCTTTAAGCACTTTTAGGATATGTATCAAAATTAAACTCGAGTATTGACATTTTCGATCATAGATTTAGTTTTCCTAAAACCTATTTTTTATATGTCTGAACTTAATCAAATTGCATAAAGCAACATTCATTATTTCAAAAAATACTTAACAGTGCTCGGCAAATATTTCTATAGTAGTGTCTTTCACTGTTAAAGTTGTGAAAAATTCACCGTCAGTAGACGTCCGAGTTCATAGTCGCCGATTGATCACGTGGCATGACGTCAGAAGTGGCTAACATGTGAGAGCAATCACCTGTGAGCAATAGTCAACACATTGGGTACCAATTTCGAGAAGATCTCAGATAGTTCACTGTGGTGAATAGATGTGCGGTTTTGGGCTGCAACAACACAAACCTGGATGGTTTTAGTCTACATTTGTGCAGTCAATTTGGTGTGGATCTAGAAATATTTATTGTGTGTTGAGTTAGCGGCCATATTGGTTTCGAATATTTCCATGAGTGGGTAACTGACTAGACTAGTCCCGAATGTGTGGGCATATAAATATCAAAACAAAATATAAATTGAAGGAATTTGAATAAAATCAATCGACTGTCATTTTTGTGGTGCGGTAACATTGAAGCAATGTACTCTGGTCGGCTCATGTGTCGATCGGAGGTGGGAGTTGTCAATGCAATGGCCTTGGCCAGCTGTAAATGGTGCCGCACGCCGAGACAAAAAAGCAAAGTGGCGAGAGTAAGCCTGGCGTCTCTGGTGTTTTCATTTATGTACTGCAGGAAAGCACAGGATCGATTCCGCAGGCAGTAAGTCCTGATAAAAGTAAAATTGTGCTCTAATAACTTTTGTAAAGAACTGGGCAGGTAGATCGAAAATTTTCTAGATTTAGTGTGAAGCTGCGGATTATTTGCGTTGATCTACTTGACTGTATAGAGGCCGGCTGGTCCACGGAGAAATTTCACACTGATTGAACTTAGGCACACAATCTACGAGCACAATATTTCCGGTGGAATCATTTTCAACAGTAACACTAGACTCTCCATCACTGGCTACTCTCTAAATCAATCATTCCAAACAACATTCTATTGAAGGAGTGACTGTCACTTTCCATATTATAGACAGAACTTGAGATAGATACCATTCTGCGATTTTGCGTAGCTTCTCCGTTCTACACTCACGAACGACACTTATGACGTTACGGAAATGGACGCGTTCCTCACGGAGGTATTTTCGTCACGCCATGAACATTTTTCATTCTCGCAATTATTTATCAACGGGAAAAAGGAAAAACACCAACATTTAGCTTCGAAATAGTATTATTATTTATTGACGAAAAATAAAAAAGCAATATTTTCTAGGTGAAATATACCGTTAATGAATTATTTTCATATATGATTTGTATGTTTATTACATTGCTTTTTGTCAATTGTATGTTTGTGAGTAAATTGTATGTATTTTCTGTTCTGCGGAACCTGTCATTGGGAATTAATTCCTTTTGATAACCCGAATTAGTGAATAAATAAGCATATAAATAAAAACGCTATTTACGAAACATGACATAGTGGTAGACGCAAGAGACAGAATCCTTGTATGTTTGCTCTTCAAATTGAACAGAATATGATAGTAATAAGTAAGAACAAGTTTAAGTTGCTCACCGTACATTCTTTTGACGTCTGATACAATACGGATCGCTGTTTCGTCAATACAAGTAAGCACGCTCTGGATGAAAATGACACAATGAATCCTAATTTCATTGCTTTGCACGCCAAACCATTCAAGTGTTCTACGTGAAAAGACTTCTCGTCGAAAGCCTTGCCACTTAGTATGTCCTTACAGCGCTGTACACTTTCGGGATAACCACATACAGCATAGGTGTCACACAGGTACAAGGTTTTGCCTTGATATTTGACACCATAACGCGAGCATTTCCCTGTTCCAGCCGTAAATAACGGAAACTCCTGCGCCAGAGGGGCTTTAGATCCTGTCAGTGCCTAGTTTAGGGAAAGAAAACAAATCGTTTGAATTTCAAGTGCAGACAAGTCAAACAAAATTGTACATTTGATCGATGTTAATCTTGGGCTAAAATGATCCACAGATCGAAATACTTCTTTCAAACTAGAGAAAACGATAATTTATAACGTCTGTTTGAAAATTAGATGACCTAAATCCGCATCGATTTTAACATTTATTTCCCCCATTTTCACTTCACATACAATCTGTGCATGACTCTCTAAATTTACACGTGTGAGAACTTCCTATACATTTTAGTGCTAAAGAAAAAATTAAGGTGCCGTTTCCTATCTCATAATGTCGAGATTCGAACTGAGTCTCACGTTGGAAAACTTTAACGGACTTTCAAATTTCTCACAACATCTATGCATTTGCAACGCATCCGAAACAGTGAATGTCTCTGCATTCATATGCTACAGAGTCTGATTTTATATAACTATCACCGCATTGTTATTCGATTGTGCTTTTTACTGGCAGTGTATATCGGATTATTTTTATGCAAACGCACCACTGCTTATATTATTTTCATGAATATTGTGCAGTGTTTATCTTATTCCTTTGAAACAGCAAAGTATCCCTGTAAAAGGGAAGTATAGGCCTATGAGGCTTTGATGCAATCATAAAAAAGTGTAGGCCTACATTTGACTGGTATGATGTTGATGTATCATAATGTCATAGCAATTAAGTACAATAGTAGATAGATTTCGTCCTTTTTCCTTATTTCATCACGTCATTTTGTGTTACAAACATATGTGCATATCTGGTATATAGCATTTTGCAAAAGCAATTCTAATCATTGCCGAAGTTCTTACGAAAGCAAGAGGTTATTTTGTCGCGCTCGTAGTTAGGGGAATACGAGTTGAGGTACCAGTCTGAATCTCAATGCTTTCAGTAACAAATGCTGACGCACCAAGGTGATCTTAAGCATCACTTTAGATCTTTATTACAAGATTGCAACCGTGACGTTCTGGGTCTCGAATTTGCATTACAGGTTACATTCTGTATCGCGTTATATACTATTCTAAATTTAAATAACTGCAAAATTTTATCACCATTATACAATAAACACCATATGGAAGAAACGAGATCACACCATGGAATATCCCGTTTTCGAATGTTGTCATTCGAGTTTGAACTGATAATTAAATAAAGGAGCTATACAATCTCTTTCTCTAACGATCTTGAAGCAAACCTCACACGGCTTCGAGATAACAAAGAAAAGATAAATATAGATATTATGATTGTTCAGTTTCTTTTAAGTTCGCGAGTATCACTTGCATAATATCACTTAAACGCACTTGTTGATTGAAATTAAAGACTCCTATATAACCTCATCGACATACCTGATAGAATGTGTTGATTGTTGCAGATTTGCCATACCCATTAGGTCCAAGAAATGCAATGTTTTGATCACAGATGTTGGCGCATATGCTTTCTTAGTGCACATAAATGAAACAAACAGAGCGCATGTTAAGTGTCGGACTAGAAGGTTGTGAAAAAAAGGTAATAGTTTCTGAATTTGTCAACAGTGTGAGGAAATAAGATATTGTCTGAATGACAAGTCTATTTTAAATGCTGCTATATCTTTAGTATTGCAATATAAATTTCGAGCCTCCTCCTGCCACGTGGAGGTCGTTACGAAATATTTAACTTGCTAACCATAGCACGCACAATTGTTTCGGTCATTCCTCACAACTGTTACATGCTTTTCTAAGCAGTGCTCAGTGCAACATGTTAAATTTGCCTAAAGGTACGAGTGTAAAATGCTTGTTATCAGTGTGTTTCCACACTTCTCGAGAACTCTCAGGCTGTGCTTTTATCTTTCCCATATTGCTATCACCATGCCTTAAAGATGTTCTGCCAAAGTAATTCATAACACATTCCTCATGTACGTGGACAATGACGTTAATCTCACCGATGACACTTCAAATGTTAAATCCCGATCGTTTAACAATCCGGGAGGAATCTGGATCTCCCGGTACTTCATTCACAGTCTTTGCCAATTAACTTGCTAGCGCGTGAACTTTTGACTTTGAATCGTCATTTCCTTACTGAAACTCGTGAATTTGGTATTTTTTGTTATCTCGTTTCGATAATACCACTGTCGATACTATACAGCTAGAGCCCACATCAATGATCAAAGAATAAAAAAAATGTCAAAGATCTTGCAATTCGGCCAAATCGAGACTCAATCTCTGTTATTCTCTATCATAATGCAATTCTTCAAGTGCGATTTATGATGGCGAAAGAAATGTATTCTGAGACACTGAAGGCGATGATTTTTCATGAACATCGGCAGAGTAACCATTAAGGATTTGTTAAAAAAGTACTAATACTGGTGCAAAAAGTATGCGGACAGAGAGTTGGCTAAGCAGTTAAAATATCTCACCTCTCAGCTTCTTCAACTTTAAATGACTGTTTTCTTCAGATACTCTTTGATGTTGTGCATTTACTACTGTCACATCTTCTTCTGTTTGTTCCGTTCGATTGGTTGTAAACGTTTTACAATGATCGCCGATAGATTCATCTAGCAAAAATAGTTACCACAGGTTAGAATTTCATACATACATTCGTACATACATACATACATACATACACACATACATACATACATACATACATACATACATACATACATACATACATACATGCATGCATGCATGCATGCATGCATGCATGCATGCATGCATGCATGCATGCATGCATGCATGCATGCATACATACATACATACATACATACATACATACATACATACATACATACATACATACATACATACATACATACATACATACATACATACATACATACATACATACATACATACATACATACATACATACATACATACATACGGACGTACGTACGCTAAGCAGGTCAAAAGTATAGGTCAAAAAATCACCTACGTACGTGCATGCGTGCGTGCGTGCATGCGCACACACATATCATACATACATACATACATACATACATACATACATACATACATACATACATACATACATACATACATACATACATACATACATACATACATACATACATACTCATCGATTAGCTGAATAATATTATTGCTTGACAATCGGTGTAGATAGCTGATATTGTATGATCCCACTTATTCGTAAGATGAATGTTGTAGAAGAGTATATAACGAGTAAGAGCGATCACGCGATACTACACGAGCCACGTCAACACCGGTCGCAAAGTCAAAGTATACGTTGATTTCATAACAAACGTTATTGAAAGGCTTATATTTCTGTTAGAAATTTTAACCCACTGATAGAATCGTGATTCTTCTTCAATATGATATAAAATATACTACAATTTGCATTAAGCTGTTGTCAATTTCCTTCTTAATTCTGTCGGTAAACGAGTGACGTCATTTTGTTCGACCGTAATCATTGTGCCTCGGTTCCTGTTTCCGTAGTGCGTTTGTCTAGTATCCCTCTGGTTCATAAAAAGAGGAGTTTTCCAAAGAAATATAAGAGATATGAAATGCTGGAGACTCCAACGGTGCGACAGAGAGTTAAGAATATCTTTTATGTACACTGAGGTTAACGTTACTAAATATTAGAAGGGAAGTTACCCAGCCGATTTTGTAATATTTCCTTTTTGTTTTGATGGAGAAGATCGTAACAGTGCATGTTTAATTCATTTACTCTCACTTATTTTTGAGTCATAAGAGCAATTTGAGCCAGAAAATGACGTACGTTACTTGTGAGGTGACATTAACCTTTCTGAGTTCGAAACAAGGGCACTCGCAGGCTAGCACTATCGAGGGCTTCTCAGGCAGAACGAAGTCAACAATCATCGGCTACAACACGCAGTTCATAGTTCAGACATTACATAGTCCGAAAATGGGAGTAATCACCACTCTAAAAGCTAATATTTAATTACTCGTTTGTCAAGTCGGACATGGTGCTCTTGCAAATGCCACGCCCAACAATGCCTAACGCATCTGTTGTAGGGAGTTCGTTATACCGCGGGGATCACTGGAACCAAGATTTTAGTAGTTTCGTATCACAAGGAAATTATATATAAATAAATTCGCGGGCAGATCATAAGGACTCGAAGTATCCCAAAATAGACGTAAATAATGAACGGTGATAAGACTGGTAATAACACTTTGCCTTTGGTGTTTTGTTTTTGATTGAAATGATCAGATATTTACAGACTTACGTTTATTTCATTCAAGCACGAAGTGCAATATTTCATCCACATTGCCGGCTTGAAATTAAACCTTACTCACTTGATCGCATTTTATCAACATATTTGCTACGATTCCTGATGATTTCTTAGCGACAAATGGGCGCAACTTGAACTTCTCCCCGACCAATTCCTCCAGTTTTATGTCTAGAAGGTCATCACCGCTGACTCGGTTCGCCCGAAAAATTTCAATGGTGGTGTTGTTAATCTCGATGGCTTTAAGCCAATCACACACTTCGTCAACCCCACGGTTCACGGAAGCTGAAACACATAAAAATTGAGAATGATGTTCCTAACAGAAGCCCTGCTCATGAATCGCAATGAAATGACAAAGAGCGTCTTTTCTGGTTCATGGCCGTAAACATGTTGGGGAAACTCTTCAAAAGGATACAACCCACCGAACGGCAAAAAAGAATATTAAGCAAAGGGTTAAAAGTTACTAGAAAAACTTACGCTGGCCTGAGTTGGCAGTGGATACCTTGCCAAATTTTCGCACTCCAAGGGAAGCAAGTTCTTCATCAAGAACAACGGCGGACTCTTTTAAGTTCTTTGAATCATGAAAATCATAACAACGTTTGTCTTCTACAAGGGGTATTATCCAACCATCTGAAAGAGGAAATATCAAAAGGCTCAATTGTCAATATCAAAATTGAAGTTATTTTCATAAGTTAATGTATGACATATTTCAGGTAAAGAAATGTCCATTGTAGATGATGATCATTATGGATAAAGTCTCGACGGACGAGCGAGTGAGTACTTGGTTTTCCATTCTCTGTGAAATTTTGAGGGGGAAAACTTAGTTTGATCCCCTGAGATGAAATCAGAGAATAATAGAATCGAGCACCCCTAAAGACCTGGGATCAGATTTCTCACACTCGTTGGGGATATTTTGTCTCGGCTGGTGTGAGACAAAATATCACTGACTCATATGACAAATCTTATTCCTGGTCCCTGGTGTGTGAGATTCTTTTTCTCACGTGACCACAAAATGCGTTAAATTCACACTGGAAACATTGAATGTCTAACTGTATCAGCAATT
The DNA here is from genome assembly GCF_041260155.1 of Ptychodera flava. NCBI lineage: Eukaryota > Metazoa > Hemichordata > Enteropneusta > Ptychoderidae > Ptychodera > Ptychodera flava. The sequence goes on from NC_091930.1 coordinate 10,953,082, forward strand.
ATAACACGCCAGACGCTCATTCTGTGTGACGATTTGCAAGAATATGTTACGTGACGATAAAATAGATACGTTTATAACACACCTCATCCACAGTCTCTGTTCTAATTCGCCAATTGAAAGTCATGTGGGATGCGTTCTTTTTGTGCTGATCCACGTTAACGATCACTGCATGAAAACCAAATAATACATACTGTATTTCCATGGATTATTGCCTGTATTTTAGCTGAAGAGTGCATATACAGATGAATACAGTCAATAATCCATTGCTTGTATTCAGCAAGCCTGTATTCATGTGGATTCATGTGAATTCACGTGTATTATTCTATAATACAGGTAACTCATTAGTGTGAATTTATCTGTATTATTGCGTTTTCATGCAGTGGATGTCATCAGGCATCATATGCATTTGTTGGAACTGTTGCCTGTCAGGCATAAGTTTCGAAAAATGATGCCCGCTGACGTCAAAAATGACATTGGCGCATGCGCAAGTCGGAATTAAACAAAGATGTCATCTGCGGCCGATCAAAATGAGAAAGAGTCGAGAAATTTCTAGGTTTATCCGATCATTATCCGATCATTATTAGTCTGGAATACAGAATGCACCGCAAGTCCGAGTACGGCTCGTTTGCACTTCTCTCCAGAGGGTTCGGTTATTATACACATGTTACAACGGAAAGCACAAACAAATGAGTCCCTGCACGACGAGTTTCGACTTACGTCAGTGGTCAGACGTAATACTCTTGCAAAGATGTCAACATTAAAAACTGTTCGATTAAATCCCTCCAAAAAGTGGTCCGATTACAGTGTTAAATATGTTAAATCCCTCGACTGGCTTAAACTCCTTCAAAACCTCGCACTTAAACTAGACTTTATCAAAGCAAAGAATAAATCGCTTAACTAGCCCAGTGAATAATTTTGTTCATCAGAAAAGCTACGTCCATCAAAGGTATTAGCTGTCAGAACAGCTCGGTCAAATCCCACCCTAAGAATACGGTGGTTTCAATCGGGTTCGAACTCACATCATTCACCAGCCAGTCAATACCTTGCTAAGTCGTTGCATTTTTTTCTGACTTGGATGTGCCTAATAATTTCAAAAGTTAACAGTATTCCTTCATCTTAACTAGTATTTACTACAATGAGATACTTGTGTTCGGCTCATCCTGACATTAAAAGTGATCTCTGACCATCTCCACCTTTTGATCTCGATCTATCATGAAAAACTTGTTCTGAAATTACATTAATGTTTTGCAAAATATAGTAAGTGTTATCATCGTTAACAAAAAGGGCCTGGTTTCAAAAGACATTATCGATTATATTGCTTGATCACTGCACTGGGTTCACGCAAATAAAGATTCTAAGAATTCCTTCGAGGAAAAAAAAAGCACAACAATTTTAAACGGAAACCCATAGTTCAAGTGCAACAATTATGCAACCTTTGATTTTTTTCGGTCTGTAATGGAAAGTGATGTAGTCATCGCAATACAGAAACTCACCAAGTTTGACATCCTTGTCAAGTTTCAGAGTATAATGATTTTTCGACGGCTGTCGGCGTAACTCGCTTCTCTATTACAGTTGACAGAGTCCTTGTAGGCTTTGGTCACACACAACAATACTGCACTTGAGTTATCGACGTTTTCAGTCATCGCTCTGGCATTACTACCTGAAAATGTCATTCGCATTAATAAACCGTAATACAGGTATTCATTTTTTTCAAGCAGATTCTTTGAAATTTAAAATTTTCATCTTTGAATGTGCTTTATTTTTCACAGTCTTGCAATAATAAACCATTTCCATGGACGACTGCAGCAACAATGGGGTCCATGTGTTTTAAGGGCGTGCCTGGTCGCACGGTATTCGGACTCTTAAATTTTTACATTACTTTTCTGTCCTCTTGGGTTCATTTTCATTGTCTTTGAGTAAATAATGTTTTTACTGCTTGTTTGGGGGATTTTAGGAAAATCGGAACACAGACTGATCCAGCGGTCTTGTCACCACCAGGCCTAGGAAAAAACACCGTCTCAACCGTGTCTGTTTCATTCTAACACTCCACATTCGACAGTTAGCCTTTGCACATTTTCAACTGTTAATTTAGCTAACACTTTATTGACTTTGGGCATTCAACATTAGGCAGAATCTGCCAGAGGGTTAAGTAAATACCATGGCAGGGATAGTCGATGGGAAACTGCGTGGAGCAAGCAATTTTTCAACGATCTTCTGGATAATGGTATACACCATTGGCCCATGAACAACATTATTTCGTAATTTTCTCGCAAGTCAATTTCTTAACGCTGTCAACACACCTTCCCCATTATGCAGTTCCATCCGTATGCAATATCCTCTCTCTTCCAGTGCCTCCTTAATGACTTTAACCTCTTTCAGGCTTTCCCAGTGATACGATATCACGATGTACTGTTTGTCTTCCAGTGACATCTTTGCTTGTCTTGAAACCAGTGAATTCTGAAAAAGAATTGCTTTCTTAGATGACTTTGGTCTAAGACACGTCCACATGATTTCAACTTTAAATTATATTTAATTTTGATCCGATTCAAAATCAGAAAATGCAAAACTTGGTCACCTGGCAAAGACATCGTGGTCGAAACCATTGCATCCCCACTCAGTAAAAAGAGTGGTTCAATAACGGAGCTCAGTTATCACAATTTTGCTCACTGAGTTCATGAAACACTTGCACACACATACTAGCTATGGTACGTACTTAAACAAAGAAACGAATACTCGGCTAAACTCAGTACTGGATATCCTTCTTTCTTTGCACATGTGAAGAGGCCAGTAATATCAATTAATCGGATACCATCTTTGTCTAAACTGTGGTATCCCTAAAAATTGATGTCAAAAATTGATACATTTGAATTTCAGAACAAGAGAAAGTCCTTGTAAAACACTAGTTAAGTCATTCAAAGCAGTTGTCAGTCATCTTTGCACTCCAGGCTTTCTTTTGAACTATTACCAGAAACTTACACATTTCGTGTTGACTTTTCATAGTTTAATTGATTCATTTGTTGATTAATGCTTTAGGGCGTAACTGAAATTTTGGTATCTAAAGTAGCATTCCATTACACAGAAATATCAATAAAAGCTTTCGACCACTTCATATCTGTATGAAGACACTCATTTTCTGCACTTCTCGAATTCGGATGCCGATGTTAAACGTTTACTTAACACTAGATCTGTATAGTCAGGTTTCTTCAAATTAAGACCAGGAAAGCAATTATAAATGACGAGATATCAAAAACGGAAGCTGTGGAGTACAACAAAATTCATACGGGGTCCAATAACTTAGAGTGTTATTGTGACAGCTATATCTTCCCTGATGAGATAATGATGACCATGTTTTAAGGTTTCCTACGTCGCAACGATATAGAGGTGCTAGATGCGTACTTCTGAGCACTGGTCTCAGAAGTATGCATGTTATCACAGTGTGAAGGCGCCTATTCGATGTGCGTTATATGCCTTACCTTATAACAGGTCACCATTCTCAAATTAAAAGGTTTTCATGTGTAATTATGAGTGCTATAAGGTCAGAGGTTCAACTTTGTGTACATTAGTCCTGAAATGATAACATGTGTGGAATGTTCTCGTTTAAACGTTCTGACGTATTTTCTGTTCCCATGAAACCAAATGTGGACAGACGCAAAGTCACAAGAAGTCATCAGTCTATGATCACCCATAGCGATAACAAAATAAATCATCTACTTGACTTTTCGACAGATTAACCTGAGACATAACAATGTGTGCTAATCCTGACCTTGATGGATCTTTGATCCTTAACGATCTCAATCTGGAAACTAATTGATTTTATAGGCGTTGATAATTCGGCCTAAAATTAGTCTGATGAAGTGCTCACGAAATCAACATCAGGGCAACTGGTAATTCTACACAAATTCAAAAGGATGCAAATCACACCTTTTTTGGCTGCATCTTTTATGATTTGCTTGGCCATACTCGCCAAATGGTATGTGAGTACGAAAGGAATGTGGCATAGGAACTTTAACAGGCAGTTATATCTTTTTCTCACCTGCGCATGTTGACGAAATGCACTTGTTCATTGATATTTCAACATTAAAATTTCGCCAATATATACGTTCCCATCCCTCCCCATTTTAAACCTCGTTGCTCACGAAAAATTATTCGAGATTCGGTATTGCCGGAAAGGGTATCAAACAGCAATAGACCTTTGCCCAATTTCATATTTACTAAAACGCTTACAGTGATAGCTTGTAAAGATACACTAGTTAAGACCAATTGATCAATTTGTTGATCATTAACCCTCGTACAGATCCTAACAACACGTTGTTAAAAACATATGTGCCCTTCTGCTTTAAACTGGTACACCAAAATACCTGTAAGCCTTCGTCCTTCTCTTAAATATCCATGCTTTTTTATTATTCGAATAATCTTATGGAACATAAACGTTACAATCGCGCATGAATATGTTGGGGATTCGCTAGACAGGTTGATCTTGGTATGCAGTTTTACTTCAAAATCATTCACATACGTCAGGAAAACAAGATTAGACGTACAATATATTATGCTGCAACTCATACCTGTGCGAACCACCAATATTGAAGATTATAGTACATTACCTTCCAAATGGCTGATTTACTTACACTACAAGAACCTGGTAGCAGCTGCAAGCCAGTAGGTTAATAGCCTAAAGTTATGAACTACGTCGTCGACGTATCTTGTACGCTGATGACATTGTGAGCACTCCGGTGATCTGCCAACAAGTAGGCTGCCAACAACGGAGACAAATTAAAATCTGCGCATGCGTATACGATGAAGTCACTCCTATTTAGACAAAGTTCCATCCACGCATGCAGGTAAATGTGCCATGCCTGGCCTGAAACCATAGTACGATACAGATAAATGTTGTTCCCCGGTTTACTTTAGCTTGCAGTCCTAGTGTGATCCTAAGTAAGAAAACCTGACCATGTTTAATGAGCGATCGATCTCCAGCGATTCCTTGGCCCCAATCGCCCGTCTTTGAACTTGAAGTGCACGAAATCTGCGCCGGGGCCCAGCAATGGCGCAGTGTAGATAACGTATACTACTTTACGTGTTCAATCCCTCCAGCGAAACAGAAAAAACGCTTGAAATCTAAACTAGTTGCTGGCATAGAGTTAATGCGTATACTAGGTCCATTGTATTGGGTTTTTTTTCAAAAGGTTAGCATTTTTTGGATTTCTTTTGTGCGTTATTTTTTGTTTTGGTTTGTTTTCGCATAAACCATGTGAACATAAATCAGCGTTTAGGAAAAACATGACAGCTGGGGAAAACCCTTAGGCTGAATAATATCCTTAGGAACATCAAGACATAAAAATTTGAAGCTCGACGTTTCAGACGGTCAGGACGTTTCTAGGTTTACTTGATACTGCTGAAGGATGCCTTATGAATCTTCTTGGTAGCGCCGTTGACGTCAATCAATATTTTATCAACATCGTAAATCTTAGGGTTGCATTCATAAATACTGGTGAGGGGTTGGGAAAATTAAGTGGTGGATTTAAAAATTCTGGGATAGTAGAGGGGGAGGACTTGAAAACTTTGCTCTGCGTATAAGGGGAGACCTGAAAATATTTTGGTTCCCATTACTTTTTTAACATTTTCAGATTCAGTAGTAGTTTGGTAGGTTATTCAATGAAAAGCCATCCCATGGTCCGAATGTTAGTAATAATTAAGCAAAATCTATAACGGACTGATGTACGATTTTGTTGATCTTGATCAAAAGCACGAGTTCGAATTCTTAGACTACAAACTCAATCAATGAGAAGCAACGACCCATAAAAGATGCATTAGTGAAGGCAAGACTTCAAAAACAAACAAACAAACAAATATCAAGGACGCAATGATAGCGTCTGCAACACAGGCAACAACAAAGTGAAATAAAGATATTTTAGCAATACCGTTAGAAATGTAACGTGTAGAGCAATCAAACACGAACCAAAAACACATAAACTCAAGCGACTGATGAAGGAACATCTCAGGGTCTCGAAACGAAAGCGTCAAAGGATCACCACTTTTCCTTTGTTTTACAGCTACTGGCCTGCAACTACCTAAGGGAATTATCACCGTCGTTGTATACCAGCAGTGACAGAGATAGCTCTGACTCTGATGAAGTTGAAGAAGAGTTTGGGTCATATGACGCTGATGACAGTGAAACATTCTTGTAAACAAGATCAGGCCGGAGAGCAACATATGGAAGACCAGGAGACTTGACACTTTTTAATTAAAAATGGCCGAAATGGACAATGGGAGAATCACTGTTCACAAAAACATGTTTACTAGGGTACACAATCTGCCAATATCACACCTAAATTTTAGAAATTAAAAGTGTTATTTGTTGGAACATTTCAGCCTTTCAGTATTGTCAATTTTGTAAAACTTTTATAAGTAGCATCTAGGTTATATATGTCTTTTAACTATTTCTAAAAAAATTCTTCGATAGGTCACCATGGTCAATTTTTCACTATTTGGCAAAGTGTTGCCAGGAATTCACAATTTGCATACCCCCTCATGATCGTCGTCTTGGGTTCTCTCCCATTGACCTAACCAGATGTGGATGAACTCGTCGGCATAGACTAAAATCCCAAGTCTACGGATGCGTTTAAAGAATACACAATTTAAGAACTTCCTCTGGAAATATGGCTCAACAAATCGCTGACAACATTTCTATAACCACTACAGAATATCTATTTGTCCATGAAATCGAGATAGTGTCAAAAACTGCTAGCAGTACAAGGAAATACGAATTTATTTTTCCTGCGCGTACACACCTTACAAGTATATGGGTTTATGATAGTTTTGGGGACTTGGTATCATTCTGATAAGATAGGGTATTTGAAATACTTTTGAGGTATTGAGGGGGCTCTGAAAGAAATATAGTTTTTACTATAACCCAAACGGGATTCGAATCCCCACACACTCACGGCAACATCGCCTAGCTGCTAGGCCTCACACAAAAACAGTCGGCCACCGTTTTCAACCGAAAGAGTTGGTCAAAGTAACCGACTTAGATGTTACAATCCTGTGCGCGACCGAGCAACACAGTCTGCGTGGAGCAGACGACACACAGACACAGTACAAACACATATAGTAATCGGAAAAGCACGAAGCGTTTTACTGAGCTATCAGACAGACTCGGGGACAAGTAAATATCCACTAGCAGAAACTGTCCACTCAGGTTAAAGAAATATAGTTTTTATTTTAAGAAAATAAGATTTCAATTACGATTCCTTCAGACCCCCGCCCCCACCATCATTTGTGAACGCAGCCTAAATGACTATACACAACGGTGAAACCCGCTTATGAAAGCACCCTAAATAAAAATACACCATCATCTCAAAGCCAGGTGCAAAAATGAGAGGGACCTGGGATTGACGACTAGTTTAGCTACTGTCTGTGGTGTGGGTAGGGCGGATGTGCATTGAGAATGACCCTGTCTAAGGAGTCTGTAAGAAACGGTTGTGATCGCTAGCAACATTATCTTACTGTAACTACATTCTTTTACTGTAATGATCCTTTTGCCCTCAAACACGCTGGGTCTGACATAAATAGAACCTCCTTTTTAATATATTATTGATTGTTTTCATTGTGTTTGTGTCCGATGCATGGCAACGAGTATACGTGGGTGCTCCATGAGCTCTACAGTTTGTGGAAGGGTCGCCATCAGAAATTGCTTGGTTGTTGAACCACGTTTTAAGGGTAAGTTTGGATTTGACCAAATAGTTTAAACTGTAATGTTTTCGTTGAGTGACTGGATTTCGTACTTTGTGAGTTTGAAGCGATAGAGAATTTACCGACTTTTCATATTCGTTGCACTTATATCAAGGCAATAATTGCAAACTCTAACATAGGACAAAACAGACAAGAGCTTGCCAGGTGGAAATTCCACAAGTGCTCAGTTTATCTGTGCGTCAACAAGCATTACGTACGCAATGGTTCGTCAGCCCCGACAGCAATATATACTGGTACACTGCACGGATGACTAAAAGAGAGACAGACAGACAGACAGACAGAGACAGAGAGACAGATAGAGAGACAGACAGACAGACAGACAGAGACAGACAGACAGAGAGACAGACAGACAGACAGAGACAGATTGACAGAGACACAGACAGGCAGACAGATAAGAGACAGACAGAGACGACAGAGACAGAGAGAATAAGTAGGCAGAGACTGGTAGAGAGACTTTGACGGAGAAACAGACACAATCAAAGGAGAGATAAAGATGAGAGGGAGACAGACAGACGCATAAACTAACATACTAAGATACAGACAAAAAAGTGTTCAGCTACACACGCAGGGGTATAGTAAGAAAATGCCCCATGAATAACTGCACCGTAAGAGTCGATGTTCGTTTTGTATCGCTAATAAATACACCGATGGCGACCGTTTGATACTATAGCTAATCCTGCATACGGAATATTCCTACCTGCCGGAAGTAATTCACTAGTGGGTAACATAACCATAGTTTGTTGAATGTGCTTTTCGAGCGAGGGTAAGAAATTGAAATCATTGTATTTAATATTTCCGAAACTCTATGCGTTCCAGGTGATTTCAGAATTCAAAATTGAAGAAATGAACGGTTTCGCTCATTTAGTTTTTGCTGAGTCATTACGGTCAAAATTCGATTATTATATGAGAAGAGTAAATATATTATTGCTGCACGGGTGCACCTGTAATTATAAGTCATGAAGCAAATATATCCTTAAAACGTTATTTTACATTATATTTGCTATTTTAATCAAACTTTAACCTTAAGGTGGTTGGAAAGGCTAGAGCGTCAGTTATAAATTTCAACAAAACTATTAAAATATAAAAGTAGTCAACATTCTCTGTGGAATAAAAAAAACTATACATTTGGGCACAAAGACATTGCAGAGTTATAGCCTGTTAAAACTTCTGAAAACTGACCAAATAAGAATAAGTTGGGGAGTCCTTAGTGTATTAACTATGGTAGAGGTCCCCTAGCTTTTAATAAAATGTTTGAAATGGAAAGTCATTATTTGCTGTTTTTAGGAAAGTTTGACTATCATAAACATTTTTTTCTTCTCTTTCTTTTTCTTCAACAGAGAGTATCTCTAGCTCTGCTATGTTACTGTCACGTTTAATTTGCACATTTCAAACAGTTTGAATCTGTCTCGCGCGCTGTTTTCTGTTTTTATCCTTCCCTGAATAAACAGCGTGTAGTTCCTATAATGCTCTGATTTTTTTCTTTTTAGTCAATACATTTCAACTATACTCACTCAATTCTGCAGTGACTTGCCTCTGTAGCCAACTTTTATAGGAACAATATTGCACCCATGTCTAAGTATGATACTTCAAACAAGCACAGTGATATCACCTGATACCATATTTGTGTATTGATACTAATTTAAGACAATTTACACAAAAATATATCGCCCTTTCAAAGTCACATGACAGACACTTTTCATTTATATTCCCGTATTATTTCCAAAAATTTATTCTATTAATTTGTTGTGCGAATGGCAATGGCTACAATACAGCTATCTAACAGCAGGCAATATACGTCTGAACAAATGCCAGGTTTTGCTCAACGTTCACTTGCTGTTTAATTTATTTGTATGGTTTGCCTTACTTCAGCAAACGCATGCCAGGAGTCTGCCGATGTGTATCTGTCAGAAACAGCTATGGTATAGATTAACCAAAGAAAAATGTTGATAAAACAGGAGATATATGCACTTGTAATCAGACTATTGTATACTGAATAAAGAGATTTAAACTCATGGAGAACGAAAGGTCATTAATGAAATAACGGGATTTATGTCCGAGCACATCGTTAAGCGGAGGTATTGTCAGAGATCTATAAAGTACGATGTAAGAGGAAAACATTCCAGTCATTTAAATGTCCTTATTATTGCATACCTCTTGTAGCAGCATTTTACAAGAAAAATTAAAAGTTTTAGCGTTTTCTAAATGCCCTGTCGTGCATTGCTTCGTGTTTAGCATGCAGACTTGGAACGAGTTCAGCTGGCCGACTAAGTGTAGATAACGAAATTCAATGCTTGCGGTCACGCACCTGAAGTAATTGCAATTCCTCTGTATTATTCGGTATAATTCATAAGTTTCAGATTGACAATTACTCATTGCACGACTTCGCACCTGAGACTTGTTTTCCTGTTTTATTTTTATAAAACTTTAAGTGGGGAAAAAGTTTAAATTGTGTCCAATGATAACCTCTTATTTCATTTCAGGTCACTGTTATTGTACAAAATACCGGGATTTACATGTCACAGTACATCGTACAGCTAAGGTATAGTCCGAGACGAGTAACGCCGATGGAAAGTATTTGCGGGCGAATACAATACACAATACACAACTTTTAGGAGCGTTCCGTTGGAGAAAATAACTTTGTGAAACTCTGGAGCACATATTTCAACATGTACCTACAACGTATTAAATGTTAACTACCAAATTATGTTAATGCAATTCGGCTGTGACAAGTTGACTCTTAATTGTTCCACAGACGTGGTCTGTATTTCCTCATAGTTGTTCAAATCTCGTTTATCGCTCAATAGTTCTTAAATTTCAGCAATTCCTCCAGCCTTGAAGGTTTTTGCAGCTTTTACAATAACATCTAGTATAGCAAGGACATCTTCATCTGTGCTGACGTTGTCAGTTTTCTGTTCTAGTTTCTGTAAAGCGCAGTAATTCGCCAATAGATACACATAGTGGGCATCGATGCAAGAACACGCAGCTAAGTCCTTACGTCTTGTCTCAATATCTGCACGGCTTACTTTGTCCATGCATGTGCCAATGATAATCATCGGTATACCATTTCCTGCGGAATATAAATTGAAAAAATATGTGATATACATGGTGCTAAACGCATTCAGACAGGGCCCTAAAATATTTCCTATATCTGCGTCACTGCGTTTATGGTCCGTTAGTCGTAGAACACATAACATAAATGCAAATATGATGCAACGAAGGTTACATTGTTACGCGTTTGGTTTATCATATATCTGTGCTGAGTATTTGAACCATTTATACCCTGTATGTAGTGGGAGAATCTGCCTAAAAATTGAAACTCTCAATGTGTCCGACTCTATACTCGTTTTGCTATCAACATCACCGAGTTATTTCATCAAATTTGGCACAACTACTAAAGAGATAATGGTAGAATTTTATAAGTTCATTTACGGTACAAATGCGAATAACATAACAAAATACTACAACGTGTATCTTACTTTACTATTAAGATTTGTATCACGTTTTTAATATATGACAGGGTATGCGCCGAAAAATAGCAAAGATAAAAACAATATTAAATATTTAATAAAAGAGAAAAAGATATACCAGTACTTGTACTAAGTATTTATCATTATCAGCCTAAATCAATTTATAACACGCAATATCCTCATTCCGTGTCGCCATCCGCTAGAATACGTCACGTGACGATAAAATAGATACGTCTAATCCCCATCGACATATCTCGCTAATTGCTAATGTAGTTCAGGAGAACTCCGAAACCGATGGCGTTTATCGTGCATATATCGCCGATAACCTTGAAATATCACGGCTGATATTTTACGGTGAACGTTACTAGGATGAAGCAATATGGGCATGATAAGATGTACACATCAACTAAACTAGAAGTTGGCGCTTCGAATACGCATTCCTCGACGACATACACCAATTGATCCCGGTGTGAACCTTCCAGACTCATTGTTTGTAAGTCTTTGCATTTCTTGGAAATTTAAATCGCACAAACGAGCGTTTCTCAGTCTATCATCATTTCTATGAGTGTAAGCTATAACAACCTCTATCTAATTATTGTATTTGGCAACATAGATAAATCCAAGTACGGTGAAATAAATTGTTCATCAGTCGATTTAACGTTGCAAGGCTAATGTTAAAGTTTCATTTTGTCAAGAGTATTTTACACGCATATCCTTTTACAGATATATACTCACCGTACATTCTCCTAGCGTCTGATAATGTATCACTCAATGTAACGAAGTCATAATAGTATTGTGCAATGATTTCGACGAAGACAATACAATGAACCCAAGTTTCATTGCTAAAGAAGCCAATCCATTCAAGCGATCGACGAGAAAACGATTTCCCGTAGTCTCCTTTGCCACCTAGAACATTGCGGTATTGTTTTTCCAATGAACCTCGATTGTGACAATCACCTTCAAAAGCAGGGATCTCACAGAAGTAAAGTTGTTTTTCGTTACAATCAACAACATGACGCGAGTACTTCCCCGTTTCTGCTGTTGCTGATGATGAAGACGTTCGCGTGAGGTTTACGTCCGTTCCCATCAGTGCCTAGTTTCAAAAGGAAAGAGAAAATCTTTTGAAATTAGAAGCGCCGCCAACGACTATTTTATTAGTGATGATTTTGAGCCAAATTCTTGACATGCGAAAATGCTTTAATCAACTGAGTCATCACTTTCTCTTTCCACGTTTATATTTTACCATTTACCAGATCAAACTAAGTAAGCAGATTTGTCACGATCATTTACGAAAGAAATAATTTGTGAAATCAAATGCCGCTTCTGCACTAACTTTATCATCTGTTTCTTCCATTTTATCTCGCATTAAAGCTTTGCGTGATTCCATCGAGGTCTTTAGATCATTGCAACAAAATATCATACATCCCCTTGCCATTGCTTGCCGTTTCAAATGGAAATTGAAATGATGATCTAATTGTGAGCATAAATTTAATATGTATAATAATGGCACTGCAATACCTAACGTTCGGGCCCGCTTCTTTCGTGTTTTAGAATCTCATGCAAATAACCATTAGTGCAATGCCTTTGGATTGTTTTTTTACAGCATGTGTAGTGAGTATCAGATGAGATCAATTCAAAAGCATAAACTCTTACAAGTGCATTCCTCAGAACATCGCCCACTATAATTCTTGTTGCTTTAGTACAACGATAATCATGTAAGCAGTATTACTGTAGACACTAAGAAAATTACCAAAGTCATAGTCATGTATCATTACTTCATTACATTTGAAACAACAGAAGAACCTCTCTATTGTGTTAGGCTCCTTATTAAATAACACCAATTCTTGTTATACGCATATGGCTTCACTGTTTATGGTGAAATAAATTCTCCATGTTGCATATAAGAAGTTTTTAGTATAGCAGCAATGAGAGTTTTCATCCAATATTACAGAGGCAAGACGAATATTATAGATTTTAATTCATTAAAAGGATAACGATTGCCTCTGGTGCATATAATCTGTCAAAATATGTTGTTTTAAGGATATGAACCCTTATATGACGCCCTCGACATACCTGATAGAATGTATTGATTGTTGCAGATTTACCATGTCCCTTTTGGCCAAAGAATGCAATGTTCTGACCACACATGTTGGCGAATATATTATCTGCATTGGAATAAACAAACACTTAGGAGCATTGCATTCGTAGGTTTGCCTTCAAAGTAACAGATCAAGAAAAATATCTGCATATTGCATACAACTTACCTCACATGGTGATGTTCAAGCTACTGTGAAGTGTAAAGTGTATTTAGTTATATGTATTTGAAAGCCTCTGTATGACCCTTTCGTTTCAGTTATTTAAGAGCACTTTTCTCCCATTGATACGTGGTTCTCTTAACTAATCGCTAAGTAGTGGATCACGTTTTCCTAAATTTTGACACTCTTTAGTCTCTAAAGTTCTTGGGAACTTTTTGGTTGTATATTTGCCCTCCAACAGGGCTATTGGCATTTTTCGGAAGGTCCTCTCCTCGTGCCCTATTTCTATAAACCGTGTCTTAAATCTAAGCCAATGAGATCACATGTAATATTTCTGAATAAAGTCACCTTGAGGTGGTCAATCAGAGACTTTGTTAAGGCAAGCTGCTCCACTAAGTTGTGATTTAGTGCAAATCATGATTTGCTAATTGAGTTTTACGTATCCTCGACATGACACAAATTTAAGACACTGCAGATAGTCTATAGCACAGCTCAAACTCAAATTGTCAATCAATAATACTCAGTTACTTGACAAAATCCAGAGCGTTCTGCTTGGGCTAACTAAGACCCCAGACGATAACCTTGTCATCGAAATCTTGGACCACCACAATGTCCCCCACTCATGTAAATTTCAATGGTATTTTGAGTGTAATAATATGGTATACACTGACGTGTGAAATTATTATGAGAATTCTTAGTATGAGTATTTTTAAAAGTTGCGCTAACCTCTCATCTTTTTTAATTTCGATTGACTGGTTCCTCCTGATCTGCTCGGATATCGTAGTTTTTCTTCTGATACTTCCTCTCGGCGTTTACTTTTTTTCATAGGCAGACTTTGAAAAGGACCACCAACAGCCTCATCTAGCCACGACATCAATAAGAGAGTTTAGCTATTTCACCAGCAATATGAACTGATCGCCGGATACCTAGTTAGTTCCTATCGAGTCCCCTGAGTTATCATAGCAATCCGGTGTCTATTTGCACAACTACTGACATATCTGCTAGATTGCTTATACGACAGGTTACAAAAGACATAAATATTGAACTTTGGAACACGTCTACTACCTTAAGAGAGATATCACGTGGTGGAGAATCTAAGACGGTGACAAAGTGGCCGATATCTTGTAAATAGCACCGAGGTCGTAAATACATATTTCTCTCACCTTGGGCACTTTTTCCCTTACTTGCCCCAGCTCTACCGGTGCCTGCTCTCAATGGTCTGCCATCGGGCGTAACAGCATTTGACTGCGTTGCATTGAAACATGCGTCACGCTTCTTGATTATTTTCCCTGCATCAAGTGGACGCAATTCGAAGTCTTCGCCGATCAACTCATCGTATGTGATTTGTGTAAGATCATCACCGGAGACACAGTTTTCTCGAAAAGTCTCAATGATGGCGCTGTCGATCTCAATGCCTTTAAGCCAGCTACACACTTCGTCAACCCTTAGGGTATCCAAAGCTGAAATACACATGAATTTCATATGTTCGTAAAAGTGTGTCTGTTTATACCGTGGAATACGGAACAAACATTATTACACACAAAAAACTACAAGCGACTTTATTATCTCATAGTATGTATGCAACTCCTCTGAACAATATTAGGAAAATGTCTTGTCCGTATATGGTTCATAATTTTTAATTTTTTTTGATAACTCTTAGATTGCATACCTTAAACAGAAGAAAACTTGACAATTGTGAATAACGGGTAAACTTACGCTGGCCTATGTTAGCACTAGATATGTCTCTATTTTTCTGCACTCCAAGGGATATCAGCTCTTTGTCTAATTCACTAACGGTCTCTTTCACGCTCTTTGAATCATAAAACTCATAACAACGTTTGCCTTCGACAATGGATTCTAACCAACCGTCTGAAGAAACAACGAATTTTTACTACTGATAGTCAAAACTGTTTTTTATTCATTTGTTGTTGTTTTCATCTGCCAAATTATTATCCTCATGGCATTCTATTCTATGTTGTCACGTGAACTTTCGGGCCATTTACAAACGATAGCAAAACGACATCAACCACGGACTTCAAACTTAATGTGGTAGTAGGAGAGTGGTTACCACTGCCGCCGAAGTGTGTTTTTAATTCAATTCAATTCAATTCAATTCAATTCAATTCAATTCAATTCAATTCAATTCAATTCAATTCAATTACTTTTACCATGACAATCTGACGAATTCGGTATTTCAATTAAATCAATTTAGTTCATATACAATCAGATGTCCTCTGTCGAATCTGAAAAAGAGAATTTTGTGACAGTATTTTGACATTTTCGTCACATAATCCGGTCAATCGAAGATTCGTAATAGCGACAAAAATAAAAGCAAAGCCAGATTTCGCAAACTCCTCAGAGAAAAAGAGACTCCTCAGAGAAAAGAGCTACTAGTATTAAAATAGAAAATAGATATCGGTAACAAGGCAATTATATAACGTTTTCAAAGAATATGACAATGTTCTGTTTTCTTTGATCGATTATAGCTTAAATTCTATGGGTAAACACACAATTCAGAACTCACCAAGTTCGATATTTCTGTCAAGTTTCAAAGGTATGATGATTTTGCGACGGCTGTCGGCGTAACTCGCTTCTCTGTTGCAGTTTAAAGAATCTTTGTAGGCTTTGGTCACACACAACAATACTGCACTTGAGTTATCGACATTCTCAGTCATCGCTCTGGCATTACCACCTGAAAAAGCCGTTCGCATAAACCGTGTCATGCATATTAAGGTTGTATGCTCGTCGAAAATGAAAGACTTAAAGTCTCTTAACCATTCTCTCTCAAAATCAAAAATAAAAATCAGGGGTCATCGTGCAATTTTTGGTACGAGGGAGAAAAATTACCCAAGATTTACCAATACCTGAAATTAAAATGGCCATCATCCCTGTATTAACATAAAATTGTAAACAGCAAATATTTTGAATGTGTAAATAACATGTATAGTAAGTAGGACGGGTTACCAGCTGTTGTCAGTTGCGTGATCGAGAAGATTTACGGGCGACGACATTTGTCCGTTTACACGCAAACGAGTAAAATACGTTAGTTATTAATGCAGGCCAAATGTCAGCCTATTCACTGGCCTGATTAGGGTATTTACTTAGTGATAACCTCTACTTCGCAGAAATAGCAGACAGACTGGTTTAAGAGCAGTTATTAATTAAAACACGCTCACGGTAAATGCAACTTCTGTGTTCAGGGAGGGGGGTTGGCTGTATTTCGATTACCCAGTGCAAAAATCGCACTACAAGTATATATCGCAACATCTCGCTACACGTTTTATGTATCGCAAAATATCGCGCTATTGTTTGGCGTGTACCAGGCCAGTACGGCACCGGCGTTACGCTTACATTCTTTTGACATACCTGTGAATCAGTGCACGAGTAAAATAACGTAACAATCATTTTGGATACGCTCTTTCATTTCATTCTATTGGTTGCGTCATTGTTGAGTTGGCGTCGAACAGAGATTGATATTTAGAGGGGGATCGGGGGGAGTGGTATTCATAGCGACGTTATTGCCGATTGATGGTATGCAGATACAGAATGAGGCCTGGTTGGATTTTTGCACTTCCAAACTTTCATTAAGAGGGGAGGGGGATTTAGGTCAAACGCAATTGGTTTCGTTTACCGTGCGCATGCTTTAATTATCCACGGCCCCTTATATCGTAGTGTTCCGTAAACGTGTTATGTATTGCAAATATAGCGCTATATTGTTTGGCGTGTACGAGGCCAGTGCGGCACCGGCGCTACATCAGCATTAGTTAGACATACATGTGGTTCAGCGTACGGGTGAAATAAATGTAACGATAATTTTGAATACACTGTTTCAATTCATAGTCATTTTCGAGATGGCGCTGAACAAAGATAGATTTTAGAGGGGGTGTGTCAGGGGTAGGTGGTATCGTATGCGTCATTTCTTAGTGGTATAATTACCGATTGTAGGATGTTGACACAGAATGAGGTTTGGTTGGGTTTTCGCATTTCCAAATTTTCGTTTAGTGGAGGGGGGGGGGGGTTGAGGCCAAACGCACTTAGTTGCGTATCCAGTGCTCATATTTTAATTATCCACGGCCCTTTAGGACACAAAGTCGAGTTATATTAAATATTAAATGTGAGCGATGACGTTACCACCTAGTCTTGATAAATACCGTCTTGACAGTGTTTTACCACCGTCACAGTAAATTCCGCCAACCTTTGTTCATTTCATATGATTTCAAACACTGTATTAAATATGTATAATAGGAATCACGGCTGGGATTGACATGGATGGGTGCTATACAATTTGTCTTATTGTACCACCATAGCGTTAGATCGACTCATTTCATAACTTTTCTACGAAATCGGAGGCAATCTAGCATATTGTTTTGGAATTTTTTTAATGATGTCTATTAGAACGTGTTTTGCCCACGCTCGATGAAACAAACCACTGCAAGAGGCCAGACTTATTTGACATCTGCTGATTCGGGCTGTGTATTTTCTTATTTCTGTCATAGACGGCAGCACTTGTTGTCAGACTTGCAGATAAATTAGTTTGACGTGATCATTTACGATTGTCATTAAATACTAGTATCATAAGAAATCATATTTATTATACAAGTAAGTGATATTTGATTCGTTGCTTGATTACAGGTTTGCGAGAAAATCTATGAGCAGTATACACATGAAGACGTTTGATAAACCCTTTACGAATCTCTGCAGTTTGAGCAGCGGTATGAAAAACGGCATCATTACTGGCTACTTAATCAGTACCTTTCAATGTGACCTGGTCCAAGAAAACAACAAAATTAATGAAAACTATAGTGTAATGTTAAACCAACGCCTATCGATATACACAGTCATAAAACCATTGTCAAAGGATGGTGCTTACGTCTATCATATTTCTGAATTTGAATCACCCTCATCTGTACCCTGCAGTCAACAAACCTTCCCAATGGCGTAGTTCCATCCGTATGAAATATCCTCTCTCTTCCAGTGACTCTTTGATAACTTTCACCGTTTCTATGCTTTCCCAGTGATACGATATCATAATTTGCTCTTCGCCTTTCTTTGACATCTTTGTTTGTCTTAAAATCAAGAACTTCTGAAAGAGAACAGCATAGCTGTTGTTGTATATATTGATCGAAGACAATACGTTTGAAACAATTATTCATCGCGAATTTCAGCACCACCCAGAACTATAGTACAATGGTACATCCCACCCAATAAAAGGCCAACATTCTAAGAGTAAAAGTAATCTGATGATTACAAGATCGCAGGATGTATGAAACTTAAGTAACTGATATTGAACACCTATTTCCTGCTCATGAGGGCTATAGCGCCCGTCTATTACCCGGAGGGGCCGTGTGTTACCAGAAACACATCGCTATTCCCCGAGGCCGTAGGGCGAGGGTATAGCGATGTGTTTCTGATAACACATGGCCACGAGGGGTAATAAACGGGCGCTATTACCCGAATAAAGACCAGGTTATAGGTGTTTTAAAAACACCACACGCTCGCGTTGTATTATGTTATAGTTATTAATGTGTTTTGATATTTTGCACCGCAACAATCCATTTGACAAATTTACTTGGCGATATTTCCATAGCGCTTACAGTTGTAAGTGGTACCACTTTTTGTCAAAAAATATCCTAAGCATACCTAGCAACAATCCTTGGTTGCACTTGAATCTTTTTAGACGTTGTACGTTTAGCTGTTCAAGTCCTACGCTGTTGGAACGTTGGAAAATGTTGGAAATATGTTTTAGAGAGAGGTTCGTCGCTCATCCCGGACGCACACCACCTTCAAGTCACCTGCCATTGTTGCAAAGTTGCAGACGACACTACGATCACGTGACAGTGGCACTTTTCCAAATTTGGTCAGAACTATTTCCCAAGGGAAATAGCTTTTCAAAAATACCCTCTGACGTCACTTTTGTCGATTCAATGGGAACTATAGACGTTTATTACATGCCTCGAGGTGAATGTAAATCAGTGCATTAATTTGAATAGGAACATCCGGGATGTTAGCTGGCTGGTGAACGATGTACTGACCGTTTCCATCGTTACCCGGGCCAGTGAAGCCTTTCGATGTTTTCGACGTCAAAGTAGACGCTTAACCCTACATGCAAAATATCCATGCTCGCACTGCTATTTTGACTTTCGTTATAATCTGTCTGATGCTGGTCGATAATGGTAAAATTGTTTGAAAATGCCCTGCTTGTAACTAAATGTCGTATAGCATTAACTGTGAAGAGGCATGTAATAAAAATATTATTGCTTGAATGCATGGGTTTATGTTCTCTCGCAGCAGGAGACAATTTGCCCTCCTGACGTCGGGCAAATTGTCACCTGCTCTCGGGCACCTAAACCCATGTATTCAGGTAATAATATATAATCTATTTTCTCGTCACGTGACGTATTCCGGCGAATCGCGACACGGAATGAGCATTATACTATTACAAATATGTACCACAGATTACTAATCTGTTGGCAGTGAAATAAAGTTGGTATTTCTTAGAGACAGATAATATAGTCCGTCTGTATTTTTTGCATTTTCTAAAAAACTGTGACACTTTTCTAAGTATTTTAGCTTTTGATTGAGCTAATCATCACTGTTTTTAAATATTTCACTAATTGCTTGCCTTCAGCAAAATATTTTACTTGTTTTGCAAACTGCAAAGCATTTTGAAAACAGGTCACGTGCCATTAAATAATGTTTACATAGAAAACCATGGTTAAGAAATTATTTCACGTTAAATTATGCAAATTAGTTATTATCCCGTACTACTTTCTATTGGTAAATATTGTCGCCGGCTAGTGGCTCCTGAACAACAATAAATATTGAAGCGGATTGTATATCTGTGGAGGAAAATAATTATTACGATTGGTAGAACTGTATTTATTTCGAACATTTGGAATCAGAATTTTATTATCGAAGTGAAACTAATATCTCGGCACGGACGGAACAAAAACTGTGACTACGATGGAAGCGGTACCGGCGAAAGCTACGATAAGCCGTTGACATCTGCAAGATTTGCTGCGGTCTCGACCGAAGACGTCAAAGCTCACGTCAGGTTGCAAAACAACCAAACACGTTAAGAAAACGCGTTCCGGAGTTGCCATTTCCAACGAATTGCTTCGGACAATGACAACGGAAACTCGTAGACTCGAGATTATTTCCACCAGTTGTGCTTGACCCAGGACCGTGACGTAAATCTCGTCAGGCGTTAGCGTACGAAAACATAGTGACGGAGAGTATGAGCTAGATTCGGTATCAAGTTACCATAAATCAGACGAAAACGAAGATCAACAACAAATGAGTAATATTGAATGGGGTTGATAACAAATTCAACCCATGACCCAGCAAATAAAATCATTGAGCACTGAATTCGTTGAGCAAATAGCTAAAAAGGGATCCGTCTTGTTCAGAAAATGTTCCTTCAAGGCCACCATTTCGCGTAGGCTTATCTCAACATGTGGTGATAATTCTCCGATGTGGAATTTCAAAAAAATAAGATAGTAACATTTTTGGCAAAAAAGACAGTAAGTTGAGACGGAATTAGCTCGATATCAGAGTATTTACTAATCATACTCAGAAAAATCCTAAACGGAAGAATACAATTAAGTCCTTGTATTGGCCGGTAGAATGCAAACATTTTATATTCCCATAGCTATCGGTTTACAAACACACTACTTATGAACAAAAGAAGTATGATTACTCAGTGTGGAAGGCTACATTGGTATATGATATGTGCGTAAAGTAGCAACGCGAGAATGACAGCCGCCTTGTCCATTCTACATCGTTGGATTTCACCCCACAATGTCTTTAATTTCACGTTTATTGAAACTTCGCCGATGTGTACCACCTTTTGCGTTGTCAAACCGTTTTCCAAACTCGTGACTCGTGAAGTAATTCATAGTATAAAACCATTGAAATTCGGAGACTGTTCTTGTTGGCAAGTTTAACCGTCGTCAGGGTATCAAACAGCAGTAGACCTTTGCCCAAATGTTCGTATTTACTGAAACTCTGACGATGATAACCTACACTGGACAAGACCCATTAATCAAAGTCTTATCATTAAAACTCCTATAATCTCCAACAAGACGCCATTGAATACACACGTGTCATTCGCTTCCAAACAGGTATTTGTGAGTGTTTATCTTTCATTTGGTATCTAGCGCACCTCCCCCGCCCCCTCCCTGGCGTCCGTTTAGGAATATCGACTCGACAATTTCGCAAAGAAATTTGTGTGGCTTTAGTAGAGGTAGATTAAATTTTAAAAATTATTTAAATTTTATAAAAATCATTTTCACTTTGACATCATTTCAATAGTTTATAAAACAACAAGATTGCTAAAAATAGAATATGTTGCACTGCCATTTATACGTACTACGTGTGAACTACCGTGGATACTGAAGTACATTACCTTGCAGATAGCTGATGAATTTACGTCACACGCACACCTCACGCACCAATGTAAATGGCAGACACGGGCGCGTAAGTACGACAAAATTGTGAGCTATGTGGTGTCTGTCAGGCTCCGGAAATTGCGCAGTGTCTTCTACCCACATTGCACTTGGGGTCAAATTCTTGTACCCAGTCAAATCAAATACTACTATCTGAAATAGCTGATCATGATAGCATATTTGTTCATGTGAATGTGAAACAATTCCTAAAATCAGTTTAATAAAATTTTCAATCCAGCATAAAGTGTATAAAATACACAGCAGAAAATGTCCATGTTAAATACGTATACTTATAATTTATGCTGTATAGTGTATGTTTAGAAAAGACAAGGACGTCTCTTGAAAACGTACAGAATGAGTAAAACGAAGCGACCTCTCCCTCTTGTCATTCAGATTTTTCTGGAGGTTGCAGTACACAGTAAGTGAGGTTACTCACTATTCTCCATGATCCGTTTACACGGAGATCACTCACTGAAGCAATGTTCTTCTGTCCAAGGAACAGCTCGGTTCATATTTCAAAATTATGGCAACATAATGCTGATACTCATAATTTTCTGGTTTCTCACTGTGAATAATATATGTGAATGTCAACCCTTTTCCACGGAGGAGATAGCAATTTTGCAATTTTGTCGATATAGATTTTTGAAAGCCATACACAATATTTTTAAGGAAACTAAGCGAATATGTTGCATCTGTTTTGGCAAAAGACAGGGTATTGATGTATTTGAATGTTCATAACAAAGGGACTTTGCATGTCAAACAGGTGGTATGATGAGATCTTAAGCTTATTTGCTTATTACTTTATCTTGAGAAGCGGAGCAATTTTTAACAACAATAAACATCGGCTTCTTATTCACTTTACT
Source organism: Ptychodera flava (assembly GCF_041260155.1). Classification (NCBI taxonomy): domain Eukaryota; kingdom Metazoa; phylum Hemichordata; class Enteropneusta; family Ptychoderidae; genus Ptychodera; species Ptychodera flava. The sequence continues at coordinate 10,975,863 of NC_091930.1, forward strand.
CTTGACTTTAATACAAAATGAATAATTTGGAACATATTTTTAACAAATAATATCCAACACAATGGAACTATTTTGTGATTATAAGATGAACAGTAAAGTCACAGAATGTGCTCGCTAAGAGAGGGTTTACTCAAAGCATTTAGTAATTGTCAATTTTTCTAGTGAAAACATCAAATCTGTAATTATTGAATTAAATGTTAAAGTAGCATTTAAAAATTGTAGTATTTAAAGCCATCTGCTTTTCAAAAATTGTAAATTTATCCTTTTTGACATTTTTTAAGGATAATTCATCTCATTGATACACATTCTTGAAAATGTCAAGATTAGAGGTCAAAACTTGATGATTGCTGTATGTTTAGAGGACCTGGATGCATTTGAAGGTTTCGGGATCATATCTGATTGGTTCTTTACTATTTCAAAGTGCCTCTTTAGGCCAGTCCTTAAAAATGTTTAGGGGTCATATCTGAGTGGTCCCTTAAAAGATTAAGGGACACATCAGGGTGGTCCCCGAAAGTTTCAAGGACTCATCTTGGTGGTCCCTGAAAGTTTCAAGGTCACATTAGGATAGTCCTTGAAAAATTCAGGGGCACCTCAGGTTGGTCCCTGAAAGTTTCAAGGACTCATCCGGGTGGTCCCTCAAAGTTTCAAGGACTCATCCGGGTGGTCCCTGGAAGTTTCAAGGTCACATCAGAGTGGTCTCTAAAAGATCCAGGGACACATCAGGGTGGTCCTTGAATGTTTCAAAGACTCGTCTTGCAATGGCGGTATTTGAAAGATTCAAAGTCACATTAGGATAGTCCTTGAAAAATTCGGGGACACCTCAGGTTGGTCTCTGAAAGTTTCAAGGACTCATAGTCTTAGTCGTGTTCACGCTACATAACAGTTGCTGACATCATTGTCGAGATCGGGAACAGCACTGCTAGTGTCACTCCACAAAGGACCGTGGTAACAGACATCAAATTCGTCGGAGATATCCAGTATTCCGTTGCTTTCCATGTAGTCCTGTCATTAAATAATTAAGGTAATGGACGTCCTACATTCAGAATCGGCAACCTTTCCCGACGAAGGAATTAGTGCAGTAGTCAAAATCCATTCGAACATCACGCTGTTTACACACTCGACTTGAAACAATGCAGAGCCTCACAACAATGTGACCCGTGACTTTTACTATGTAAATTAGCAGGGACCATATTAGTTTGTGTACGATTCAGTGTCTCGCTTAATGAGCAAAGTATCATTGACTATATCTCCAAATTAATCATGAAGACTGTAAGATACAACCATAGTATTTTAAATAGTGGGGAAACTTTACAGCATAAAAGAGCAACATGTACCTTACCCGGGACCTTACTCAATCGCACAATCCTAGATGCCCCTGTAGGTTAAAATGGAATGTGCCATTATGAACTGATTGTTTGCGAATAATTAATTGTTTACTGTTCAGACCATCGGCGCGTCGGCTAGTAACAGCATACTTCAACCAGCTAGTAAATTACCATTAATCGTCAAGTTTTGCTCGTCTAAGTCGACTGAAGGTTCAGCCACTGCCCAGTTTATCACATTTATGCCGGGAAGAACATGCCTTGTAGATCTCATCGCGTGATAAATATGCAAAGACGTGTTTTGGAGCCGGCCGACCAGTCACACATGGGAGCGATGAGGACGCTGTGTTAAGCCATTACATAATCTTAGCTTCGACCGTCATGAATATTGACGCTGTATGTGCAGGAAGTTGGACCAAATCTTTTCAGTGATTCGTCTGCCTGTCAGCTTTACCAAGTAATGCTTGTGAATGCACAAGCTGACGAGCGAAGGTCACATCAGGATAGTCCTTGAAAGGTTCAGGGTCTCATCTGGGTGGTCCCTGAAAGTTTCAAGGACTCATCCGGGTGGTCCCTGAAAGTTTCGAGGTCACACCAGGATTGTCCTTGAACGATTCAGGGTCACACCTGGGTGGTCCCTGAAAGTTTCAAGGACTCATCTGGGTGGTCCCTGAAAGTTTCAAGTACTCATCCGGGAGGTCCCTGAAAGTTTCGAGGTCACACCAGGATAGTCCTTGAACGATTCAGGGTCACATCTGGGTGGTCCCTGAAAGTTTCAAGGACTCATCTGGGTGGTCCCTGAAAGTTTCAAGGACTCATCCGGGAGGTCCCTGAAAGTTTCGAGGTCACACCAGGATAGTCCTTGAACGATTCAGGGTCACATCTGGGTGGTCCCTGAAAGTTTCAAGGACTCATCTGGGTGGTCCCTGAAAGTTTTAAGGACTCATCTGGGTGGTCCCTGAAAGTTTCAAGGTCATGTCAGTGTGGTCTCTAAAAGATTTAGAGTCTCCTCGGAAAGCTGCAAAGACATCTCTGCACAGTCCCTAAAGATTCCAGACAAAAACTGTTGGTTTTTGCCGTTAATATTTTAAGGTTTCAACAGACAGATGATATTGATTACATTTCTTTGCATCTACCAAAAAGAGTTCATTTTTAATAGCAGGGCTGAAATAATTCAGTGATTTTTTAAAATTTTTCAGCATTAATTAGCACAAGCACAAGAAAAGGGTAGTTTTATCAAATTTACCAGGTCTCATTTCTTTGTATGTGAAATAAATAAATGTACAAGTCATTTTCTTAACATCTACCAAATCATTTCAAAGACAGATCACCAAAAAAACATACACTACAGCAGAACTGATTTGGGTAGAGGTAGAAGGCCATTTTACCATCGAAAATTTAAAATTTTATCATGCATCGTTCGGTGGGAAAAGCAAATGCCTACAAATCAGCCTTGGAAAGGAAATTTGTATTTTCACTTTAACATAAACAAAATTGACAAATCAGTTACATTTAATGGGTTCTCCTTTCCTGGGAGTGCGAAAAGCTAGACAAAAATGTATAATTTGTTATAGATGTATTTGATGATTGTGCAATTATCAATAATTTATAAAATTTGCCCTCATCTTCACACAAAAACACTGTTAGATTCGTGATTTTTAAATAGATTACAACAAATGCTCAAGATCTTATAATCACAAAATAGTTCCAATTGTGTTATCCTGAAATTAAATTCTCAAATTGTTCAGAAACAGATAAAGTTGAAAAAGTCTTTAGCAAAAAATGTTTGAGTGAACAAATCAAGGGGCATTGTACGTCGCCCCACTTGCTGTGCGGTATGCATCTGTGTATTGAAAATACAATTTAATGCAATATAAGTGAATTGTCTTGTCCCAGACAGGCACTGACTAACCGCTAAAGAGACGCTCGATTCTGTGTAACACCCTGGTATACTGGGTATCGAATCGCCAAGTTATTAAACTAGTGGGGTCCACAGATGAGCAAAAGTTTTATTTGATACCTCGATTGGATTTAGCTAAAGTTGATACGTAAGATGTGACGTAATCACATTGTAAAAACGTTTACTGGGAATATAAAACATATGATTTAAATTTCAACCATGGTTTGGACGAAGCCAAATGTTATCAATAGTGAGTGTGGTCTTCTTTATAAGCATTGGGGTGAATAGTATGTTATGCACAGAACGGTAATAGTTTTAAATATCTTCTTTATTGCAAACGATCAAAAGGGTAGACAGCAAACTAACATGTGGTTAGAAAAAATTTAAAAGGTCAAAAGGGCATTCTGTAGGTGTTGACCTCCACTTTCTTGAGGCCCCTGTGGTGAAAGTAGAGTATATGCTTCATTGTTACTGGGACGGTACATTGGATGAAAGTCACGATTTAGAAATTGTTCTGATTAGACGTCCCTTTGTCCACGGCTGTGGAATGAGCTACAGGTTCCGCAAGTTCTAGAGCTCCATTGTTACGATTTGGAATGATAAGTTTGAAAGTAAGCAATTTCGACAGAGTCATGTTTGTATTTACAAGGCTATGTGCCTTTTACTCCGAACACTGAGGATAGCTTGTTTATAAACAAATGCTGCTACTTGAACTTTGGTTCTTCCAGGGACCCGTATATAAAGCCCATGAGGTCCTTCTTCTTTATTGTACCATCTTCCAATTTATCAATTTGTTGTAACTTCTGACTGCTTCCCTTGGGTCCAACAGGGATAATCAGTCTTCCTCCTGGTTTAAGCTAGTCCAGGAGCTGAAAAATGAGGGACACACATTTTTAGCGGGAGGGAATCATGAGAACGACGCCATCCTCAATTTTATTTTTCGTCGGCGTCGGTGGACAATTATGCTGATATTCTTATCAGGATTAATGCTTCAAGGAACATGTTTCATAAAAGTGATATTTTTCAATGTTAATATTTCCAATATAGCACTGCCGTGAGCGCAACAATTTCATTTCTTTGTGATTTTTGTGTTTGATGTGGCGGGAGGATTAAAAAGATGTGAAATGTTTCATCGTATAATAATTCAGATTGGTTTTAAATAATTGGGTTTTTTTTTCGTAGGATTTTATTTACAACATCATCATTTTATAACAGGATGACAATCTGTTATAAATGCTCGTGAACGTACGAAAACAGTCTTCTTACTTACAAATGATGGGGCGTTGCGAATTGAGAAACACAGGGTCTCACGGTTGGTGAAGGAATGTCCTAAAAAATCACCAGTGTAAATTGTAGGAATGCAACAAAACTTTGCAAAATGAAAATGAAATTAGTCACTTATTAGAGAGAGACTTACCCCTTGAGGGACTGTTTTTATGGCTCCACCAATAAGAATAGCATCATACGGGGCTCTGGGTGCATAGCCAAATCTTCCATAGCCAGCTTCAGAAAGGAATTACTTGTTAAGAAAGCTTTATAATCCTGATGATTTCTCGGCTCATTAGCGCCGATATTGTCAATGCCACCTTGTCAAAATCCTTCGTTTTACATTTCTTTGAATCTGAAACGAAAATCGTCATGGTGCTATTTGATTGTCTTGTGGTATCTTTGAATTCGATGTAAATAAATATTTGGCTTTTTCAGGTGTTTCTTATTTGTAAGAGAAATATCTATTCAGAAAAATAATAAAAATTAGCGTTTTTTGTAAAAGTACGGTTATGCGATCACATGTAATAAAATTAAGTTCATTTTTACCGATTACCGTTTGAAGCACTAAATGCAGTGTACCCAAAGACAAGTTTCCCTTTTTTTAGAAATGTAGTTAGAAAGCAACATATCACTTAGCATTTAACAGCAATATTTACAAATTTCTGAAGCTTGTTTAATATATTGTGAATGGATATTGACACGAAAAGCCTTCTTTTTCAGATGACTAATATGGTTTGCTTGCATCCTTTGTTCAGGAACAGGCGTGAATAGTGACACAGTGGCAAGGCGAGATTGATCTCAATTGAATTAAATAAAATATTCTTAATTGAATGTTTAAGAGTTAACCAAGTACTCACAGATGAGTCTTAGTCTCTTGGTATCCAGTAATTCTGTATGAGACTTTCTGACAAGTCTTCCAGTAAATCAATGCCAACAGCTTTGACAGGTTTTGCCCGCCAATGAGGACAAAAATGTCATCAAATAATTTTGCGTACAGTAGTTCTACTACAATTATTTCCCCTGCGTCTCCAGGTGACTCAATTTGGGTAGTATTTTTTCAATTTACAAGTAGATGTGTATAACTATGTGGTTGCTAAAGACACGCTAAAAAGGTGACCTTTGCACGTTTGCTAACAAGTCAAGACTTTGCTGCCATCCGAAGCCGTACCACTCAGTGGATGTGATGGAGTGTTGAGGATTGACAACTTAGCATCCAAAAAGGAGTGATAAAACTATTATTAAATCAGAAAAGTTATCACAATAATGGATCAATCACGTTGAATTTAAGGGTCATTTTTGCATTACAGTCATATGATAGATAGTGTCTGGATTTGAAAACTCACCATGACGGCCATACAAGTTGTCAGGTACGCACTTGCAGAACCAACATCCAAGGCTGTACAACCTTCTTTTAAATTATCACACAGTTATTCCAGAGTGTGGGCGTGCTGTGAAAAAAAGAACAGTTTATGTTTGTTTTTGTTGTCTGTTTGTTTGCTGATTTTGCTTCATTGAAGTCAGGGTTTATTGTTTTCTGTATGTTTCTTGCGCAGTATCTTACGCCATCAAGTGTAACCTCGCCGTTACTCACCTAATTCGACATCTTTTTCAAGTTTCAAAGGTATAATGCTTTTACGACGGCTGTCGGTGTAACTCGCTTCTTTATTGCAGTTGTGAGAGTTCTTGTAGGCTTCGGTAACACACACCAAGATAACTCTTGATTTTTCAACACCCTCAGCCATTGCTTTATTGATATCACCTGAAAAAACGCCACGTCATTGAAAACGTGAAAGCAGTTACCGGCAGACAAGTAGACCTACCGAGGCGTTGCACACTGCCATAATGTTGTTTGTACTGGCATGTACTTCACCTTGACTACAAATATACCTGGTCCCTCTCATTTGTAGAAAAATTTCTACATACAATTAACGAGACCCAGTACTGTTTTGAACTCAAAAACGTGAGTTTTTTCGACCTCTATGAAATTATAATCTTTCTCTTTCTGGCGTCAATTGAATTAAAACAAATTTGCATTCATCAAAATTTCCGTTCTGACGTATGTACTCGTACATGTTACACCAATAAATAACAAATATGCTCAGACCCAGTAAAAAATACCATTCTCTTCCCATCTGCCTGGCTTTGTACGTGCCTGCTTATTCAAACCCTTGACAAATATCTACCTTTCATATTGTGTAGATCTATCCATATCCTATACCATCTCTTCCAGTGCATCTTTGATCTGTTTCACCTCTTCCTGGTGTTCCCAGTTGTAGGATATCATGATTTGTTTGCGGAGATTCTTCGACATCTTTGCCCGTCATTTAGGGCAGCAGTTTCTGAAAGCAAATAACTTCCTTATATAATACCATCTGGACGTGCTTTTTAAGGTAGGACGCGCCTCGGGGACAGATTGTCGGACTCTTAAACGTTTAAAATTCGTTTCCTCTACACTACTTGTGGGGATTCATTTTGAAGTTCTTGGTGTAAGAAAAACTTTTTCCGGGTTTAGTTTTTCAAAATTCGAAAATTTCGCTTTTCTCCATAGAGTTAAAACAGTTATGGCAGTCATTTGAATGATCGGTCCTCCAGTTTCAAAATTTGCACGGTCACCCCTGTTTTTATTCTTTATTTTGAAAGAGAATGGTTAAAAGATTGACAGATGGACAGTTTCAGCAAAAGTTGAAGTCTTTCAATTTCGAGGTGCATACTACCCAAAGGGCGACAGAGTTGTGACTGTGGTATCATGCAGCATAATGATTGATTGATTGAATTTATTTGGCAATTAAAATAAAATATATAAAATGTACATTTGACAGTACTGCCGAGGATAACACAAGAAAGCAATTGATGCTTATTTCCATTGTGGTCCTCGATGTTAAAAAATACAAAATGACGGATTTAATTTGACAAGACGGCAATTGTTCTGCTTGATGTATTGGAATACATTGGGAAAATGTCATGACAATTATGTTTTATAAAGTGTAGATAGATATATATCATTCATTAAAATCAGAGAAACATTCTTGACATTAAGTGGTCTTTTACTCTTTTTTTGAACACACTGATTGACTCACATTGTCTTAGTGACAAAGGTAAACTATTCCAAAGTACGGAACCTGTATAATTAAAGGAATTAATGCCACAACCTTTTACCCTTGGAATCTTGAAAGATGCAACACTATTTCTTGTATTGTAACAGCTTATGTATCTTTGTACTTGATTTCTCATGTAATCGGGAGCATGGTCATTGAAGATATTATGCATATGATTAAGTTTAAGTTGGTTTACTCTCTGTTCAACAGGCAACGGAATTCGCCCGGCCCAATGTGAGCTCTGGGCGGGACAGTCAACAGAAATCTGATAACTTTATTTTGAGCCACTTGTAGCCGTGATTTAGATCGTTTTGTAAGCCCAGAGTACCATGCAGAACAAGCATAATCGAAGTGACATTAAATCAGCGCTGAGGCTAGAATCTTCTTTATATCAAGTTTAAAATCCCTTGCATTTCTGTAAAGAAATTTCACTTTTTTAGAACATTTACTGACAATATCATTTACGATGGAATCACCCGACAGCTACTGATCTAATTTTACTCCTAAATATGCAACTTGCCGCTTTGACTCAATGTCAGTTCCACAACACTTTACCTGTAGTTCGTTTGAATTTTTCAACTTTCTTTTTGTTCCAAATAGAATTGACTCGGTTTTACCGAGATGCAAAGACAACTTGTTGTCAACTTTCCATTCCTGAATTTTCTCCATTTCACTACTCAACGCCTCCTGTATTTCATTTAAGTCTTTGCCAGATACAAACAAAGCCGAATCATCGGCGTACAATAGAATCTTACACTTAACAGCTGCTGGCATATCATTTACATAAATTAAAAACAAAAGCGGTCCCAGTATTGACCCTTGTGGCACACCACATGAAATACACTTTTCAGATGAGATGATTTCATTTACGTCACGACATGAGTTACAACAACCGACCTGCTATTTTAGACAATATGGCAAATGTACACACACGTATTAGATAGCCTTAGAGTTTGTGAAATTTTGACAGTCTCAACTCGTTATCCATCGATTGCATCGATACAGTACAAGAGTGACAGTTTTTATATATTTTCCTGTCTTATCGTTAGCCAGAATAATGTCAAAAATACTCTTTACCCGGACATTTCAATTGTGTGCACGTTTTCATGAAAGTCTACAAGTTATGGGCCTCTTCCATCCAATCCGAAACGCCAGTTTTGCACACGGGCAATGGTTTACTAGTTTCACGCATCATGCAAACCTGGTCTGTATGTAAATAATACGCACCAGCAATTGTCAACAAGTAATCTGTTGCCATGACAAAAACGTGTTCCATCTGGAAATACATCCGATGTGCTTGCAGCATCTCGGAAGGGCAGTACTCTACTCACTACAATTAATAAGATCAATGACGATAGTGCACATCAAATATCGCCAAGCTGACAAGGCGTTGCTAAGGTAAATATGATTGTGATCAGAATGAGGAATATACATATCTTGGTGTCCTACTCTTTGCACTAGTTTTATTGGAGTTGGCGGAGCTTGCTAACGATCCCCTGTCCTCCTCGTATCGGACTCAACACTTTCTTCAGTGTTCCGAAATATATTTTATGCAAAACAGCGTGGATGCAAAATATTTTGTTGAAAGTATTTGCTCTTCAAATGTATTTCACCATAGTTTGTCCTCTTTAGATCCATTAATTTTGTCAATGGTATAATCAACTTCATTCGGTACCGTGAGAATACATTGAAATAGGCACAATCACTGTTCATATTGAATCCAATGATTCCTTTCATCTTCAAGATTAAGGTCATGTGATGACAATCTAAATCTAGACAGGGCTAGCCTGTACATACTTCTAGCATGTCAAGTATTCTTAAATTTATAGTAAGTTCTTTGTTTTGAACTTCTCATAACTTCAGCGTGCCAATCCTGAATATATGTCTAAACATCTTTGTTTAAATTGGAATAAAATGATTGCTGTTAACTGAATACTGGTTATCCCATACATCTTCAAATCCAAATTTACATAATAAATTTTTCACGAAAAGTCCCCAGCAATTATACCCTTTTCTGCCCTATCATATTGGTATCTATAACAATCTCTGGTGAATCAATGTGAATGCATTTAAACTAGAAACGAAAGGATACCTTTATAAATATAGCGGGACTGTGTTAACATATATTCGAACACGTTGTCTCTCTAGCTCACCTCTTGTCGCAGACTTTACAGCAGTTGTACGTACTCCTAAAACAACTTACAAAATCTATGGTGAATCTTTTCCACATTTAAAGAGTTATGTGTTCCCATATCGCACTACCATAAAGTAAAATTTTGAGTATTTTACAATCAAACACCCTAAAAGCAATGTCTGGTTGTAATAAATCCAGTTTATAAAGATTGCTTTAAAGAGAATACAAGGCTTTTCTTGCTGTTCTGAAATAATTTTTGTGCTTGAAACCGAAAAACACCGAAACTGGAGAACATTACACGTAAATAGTTGTATTCTACCTTCAACTTTTATTGCCTTAGCTTGGAGTAGATATCTACCGATGTAAGTTCCCTAAATACTGAGAAAATTTAGTATTAACTTTTGAGCAATTGTGCCACGAGGCTTATTGTCCGAACGCCTTCAAGCGACGTCTTTAGATTCGAAAGGCAACAAAATATTCTTACAATGTTTAACTATAGTTCTGTCACAGCATTTGCAAGAATCAATGAATACACCGTTGGCCTTCCCTTTACATGTAGATGACTTGAGCCGCAACTTTGCTTCGTTTTTAAACAACCAGCGGCATAATGTTGAGATCAGATGGCCTTTCCTCTTCTTTCAATAATCATGTCAAATTTTTTGGTGAAATCAGCAGGACTGAAGAACGCTTCATGGTCAATCCAACGAGAAATATATTTGGAGGCTGGATCACCTTTGGCTTGAGTTAGTTGCCGCAACTCATTTGAGCATGCGCAGTTAGGTATCTAGCTGGAGAGTGCTACGAGTTTGGAAGTGAACTTTGTCCTTTATCAAATGTAAATAATGTCAACTGCCCCGAAAAACTTGATGCAATTGATTGACATATTAATCAGTGGGAGCAAAAACAAGGATTGTTTTTACAATTATGGGTCAGTGCAATGTAACCACGCCCTTTGCGTCATGGAAAGTGACTGTGTTCAATAAATGGTCTAAGCTTATACCTCTTTTCATCGCTCTGGGCGACCATGCAGTTAGACACTGGCTTCTTTACAGCAGCATGTACAGCCACATTAAGCTAATCATTAACACGCGCATATATCGCGCCTGCACGAAATAAACACTATTTCAGAGCTTTAGACTCCCTGCAAACTCGTGAGATACACCCTTTACAGGAATGGCACTGCCATATGTCTGTTTCCACGTACTCCTTATTGCTCCAGGACCTTCGCAGTAAGTACTTTACAAACCAAGTAACAAGCATGGACTCATTTAGCGACAATGACGCTATTTCCAGGGCGCCCGAGGGCTAGCGCCTACCACTAGTGTTGGGGCTTTTGGCTGAAATCGGCTCATAGCCAGTCAACATTGTAATAAAGTTATTGACCTTGACCCCATACACTTGTGTATGTCTGCATGTTGTCAGTATGGGCCATTTAACTTGATCAAACAACCTTGATTTTGATAACAATTTGGGGATAACTTATTTGATAACATTCTCCTTTGACAATACTTTGGGTCTAGGTCAGTGTCAAACGTTCATGTCGCCGTATGTACATTTTTATTTTTGACGACTCTGTCAGAATACAAACTATTTAGAATAGTGCATAGTACCATCAATAATAAATGGAAGCTTCGGGTCAAACAACCATTAAATTGAGAGATGATAAACTATGTGAAATGTACTCCCGATGGAAAAAACGCATTACCACTTTCCTTCTATATCTCAAAGAAAGTCATCAACATCAACCGGACTGACTGTCACTCTGGGCGTTCAGTTGAACATTGCTTCAGCAAGGTTGCGGAAGAAAATTTGAAGGCAGAGAGATATCGCTGTCTCCTCCATTCTAATTTACCAGTTTCCGTGTATGAGGCCGTCCTGAGAATTACGTGCCAAAATAAAGTAAAATATTTTAGAAACTCTAGTTATGTTGTTATTTAATGACAAAAATGTACTGTGTTGATTGACAATTGCACTAGCATGTGTAAAATCAACACTGTTCGTCTAGTCTGTTTTGTAGCTGTGTCATGTATTTGAGAGAAGGGTCAAGGAAGAAAGTTTCATTTAACTGAGACAAAAGAGAAAGCAGCAAAAAAGTTTCATGCAGGAGTGTTAAGGATGTTCTTGTTGATAATATTCATTGCTGCATTGTGTCAAACTTATTAATAAAGTAGACTGCACTGGACGTGCTACAGACTGTACGCTGAAGGGACTGTTGTCGTGATTGCTGACATCGAGAGGGGATAAAAGTTGATTTTGTTAAGAATTTACTTGTTTCTTTATAAAATTCTAAAATTAATTTAAAAATAAGCATCCACCTAAAAGAAAACGTAGGTGATGTGTATGTAGTGCAGTGTTACAGTAACTATTCATATATCTCCCACTGATGTTAAAAATGCTATTAGTAATTTACAATTAGGGAAATCGGCAGGCCGGATTTCCTCTCGCCTGAGCATTTTATTTTTGCCAGCAAAAAGGTGTATATACTTTTGAGTATGTGTTTTACTGCCATGCTTTTGCATGGTTTGTGTCCTCATAGATTCTCTGCTACTATTTTAGTCCCAATTATTAAAGACAGAAATCGTAACATTACTGACAAAAATAATTATCGGCCAATTGCACTGTCAACAATTGCTTCGAAAGTCATGGAATTTGTTATTTTGGGCAAGATTGATTGCTATCTTGATTCATCACACTACCATTTTGTTTTAAGCCCTCTCATTCTACTGACATGTGTGTATTTGTTTTGAAAGAAATAATTAGCTATTATAGGAAACGAGGTAGCAACGTTATTATTACGTTTATGGATGCTTCTAAAGCATTCGATCGAGTTAATCACTGGACACTCTTTAAAAAGCTGATCTCTAGAAATGTACCAATTCTTTTCGTAAGGTTTCTCTTTGTCTGGTACAGAACTCAGAATATTTTCATTCGTTGGGCCAATTGCCTATCTGACAGTTTTACAGTAGTCAATGGTGTTAAGCAGGGAGGAGTTTTATCTCCGAAGCTTTTCAATGTCTATGTTGATCATCTGAGTACAAGACTAGTTAATTCAAAAGTGGGATGTAACATAGGTGGTGTTTTCATAAATCACTTAATGTACGCTGATGATATCTGCTTGATCAGCCCTTCTGTCAAGGGACTCAAAAACTGGTTGACATATGTAGCCACAATGGCGACCTGCATGACATTACTTTTAACACGAAGAAAACACAATGCATGTGTGTCATTTCAAAACGCACTCAGATTGTATATACTCCATCTGTTTATCTTAATGGTATGAAAATTACATTTGTAGCAAAGAAAAAGCATCTTGGGTATTTGGTGACGGACCAGTTTAGTGATAATGAAGACATTGAGCGTCAGAAGAGAGCATTATATGTATCTGCAAATATGCTTTTGAGAAAATTTTCATTATGTTCATTGAATGTAAAGTGTAACCTTTTCAAAGCATATTGTTACCAATTATATGGTGGTAATCTGTGGGTTATTATACTGCTGGTGTCTTGAAAAAAGTGAAAGTTGGTTACAATAATGCAGCTCGCATTTTTCTTGGCTATGAGAGACGCAGTAGTGCAAGCTCTATGTTTGTTTTCTAATAGGATTGATAGTTTTGATGCTCTTTTACGAAAGCAAATGTATAGTCTGATGAAAGAATATCTTACAGTGAAAATACAATTGTAAGAATGGTCAATGATGTACTGTTTTACAGTTCTGACTTGCGTAATATAACCTGTGGAGAAAGTCGATCTTTCATGGTTAGTGAATGAATTTATATATGGATAGTATATCCAACACCATTTTTTTTGTATCACAGTATCTGTATTTCCTTGTGTAATTTATATGGACTAATGTTGTCCGAAATAAACAAATAATAATAGTAAGCTTGTTGTGAGTGACATGCTGAAACGACTGTCGTGATTGTAGATAAAACAATGTATGAGAAACGTTCGCCGCGCGCTGTATCAATCTAACACCAAAGACTCAATTTGTTGCAAATGTTTACTTTTCTAATGATAAGCAACATGTAGACTTGTCGAGCTCTGCAAGGCAAACCGGACACTCAATCAAATTCCACTGTAATTTACCCATAGCTTATGAAAACAATGCTTGAAAAAGACATTACTGACTTTGTATTTCTTCATTTATTTCGATAATGGACCCGACAGGGAACTGGGATTAGAAGCTGCTCTGAAAGATTTTTTTAAAGATTATTTTGGGTGAATATCAGAGATCGACTTGTTTAGAACGTCATGGACAAGGTACGAAAACTTATTTGTTGTTTTTATGATGTAGTTATTGAAGCATCGACGACACAGAGCGTAGACACAGGGTTATTGGGTCTAATTTATACAGAAAACGAAGGCATATTATAAACGATGTGGTTCACATTGCTTTATGTTTGCGCATGAATGGAGTCAGTTTACAATTTTTATAACGACTTCCATTTCTTTGACAATTCTGTGTCCTTCTGGCAAAGTTTGGCAGAAAGAGGTTTTGTATTTCCAAAACATTCACTAATACTATCCCTAAAGAAAGCCATATGACCTAAGATAGACGGGAATAATGTGACCATTAATCTTTGAAACTATATATTGTGGTGAGGAAACATACTGGAACTATACCTTTCATAATTACGAATTTTCGTATTACTACATTTGAAGCATTAAATTATATATTATTGGTGTTTGAAAAGAAATCTAAGCTTTCGAAATCACATATCAATGACACTTTTATTTAAGAGCAATGAGACGGAGCGAAGAAAAATTATGTCGTAGAAAAAAGAGTGAGTTTCTAAAAAATGGACCAAGCCCTGCTCTTGTTCAAGTGGTGGCTATTGATAAGTACTCCTTCTCTCTCCTTAGTTTCAAATCTCACAATGGCCATGCTAATTCGATGCGTCAAATAAACTAGTCCCATAGACTTGCTCAAAGTTTGTGGGCATATATTTTGTAAAACAAAATGAAGTAAGACTTAACTTTAGCAGACTGCTCTCTGAGTGGTAGGCTGTTGCGTAGGTCACGGGATGAATGCCTTGGCCCAGGGCCAGTAACTGCTTCCGAGAAAAGCCAGTCGTCCAGAGAGAGAGAGAGAGAGAGAGAGAGAGAGAGAGAGAGAGAGAGAGAGAGAGAGGAGAGAGAGAGAGAGAGAGAGAGAGAGAGAGACAGGGGGGGCAAGCGACAGGCAGACAGACAGACAGAGATGTAAACATTGCCAAATGACCGATATCGACCAGTGATAACATTTGCCGAGTTGAAGTACGCTTGTTCATCAAGGTCTAACATTTCGTTTATGGGTCTCTGAACAGTACCCTGTACCTGAGCCTGTGTACTGGATAGGCGCATGTTGATTCAAGCATTGAAACTGTCAATTATTAACGCGCAGTTGGCGTTCCGCATTTCTGCTTTGAAGTTATTTCGCTCACTATTTTTGTTATCACCTCGATCTTCACTTTTTGACAATTGCCAAGTGATTCTGTTTCTCAGACTTTTATAAGTAAGAACATGTGACGAAGGCGGAGTAGTATTGTTGTAAGGTATGTAAACGAACAGCATTTCATGCTTAATTTAGGATGCAGGGATCCATTCAAACCAGCCCCTACTATGTTATTAATACTTAACCGAATTCTTTGACAACGCCTTGGCGCAAACAAGTGACATTCGTTTTAACATATTAGATGCAACAGTCTTTTGTCCTACCTCCACTCCCTTTCAGGTGCTACTGAATATGTATGTTTTAATCCTTGGATTTGACGTGTCCGTAGTTTTCGAGGCCAAGATTCTGAGCAAGATTTGTCAAGTTGCCGTATACAAAGCAACTGCTTTACATAGAGTCCCTGCAAGATTATTGTAGGAATCCCTTTAGTTATTTTCCCACTCATATTGCAATGCTTTGTATCACCTTTAGAGAGTATACATGAACTTAGGCCGGCCAGAGCAATGTCACTTTATGAAATGTAGATAGGCTACTTAAAGTGATTATGTATTTTTGTGTGTGAACTTTAATCTGGTTTAAGACCCTGCCATTTTAATGACCCTTGAGCGATGCACGTACGGGTAAAATATCGGCTAAAATATGGATAGCGAGTCGAATTGTATGGTTTTGTCATAAGTTTTTAGTCCCCACGGACACCGTCCGGGGGGAGTTATAGGTTTGGTCATGTCCGTGCGTGCGTGCGTCCGTCCGTCCGTCCGTTCACGCAGATATCTCAGAGATGCCTGGAGTGATTTCATTCAAACTTGGTACAAGGATTACGTCATATGTCATACATATGCACGTCGATTTGTTTTGTGATACGATCCAATATGGCCGCCATGCGGCCATTTTGTTACGATTTTTTCATGTACGGAGCCATAACTCAGGCACATCTCAACCGATTTTATTCAAAGTTGGTACAAGGACATTGACCTATATCATACATATGCACGTCAATTTGTTTCACGATATGATCCAATATGGCCGCATGGCGGCCATTTTGTTACAATTTTTTCATGTACGGAGCCATAAATCAGGCACGTTTCAACTGATTTTGTTCAAAGTTGGTACAAGGACATTGACCTATGTCATGCATATCAACATTGATTTGTTTTGTGATATGATCCAATATGGCCGCATGGCGGCCATTTTGTTATTATTTTTTCATGTACGGACCCATAAATCAGGCACGTTTCAACCGATTTTTTTGAAACTTGGTACAAGGAAGGACATTGACCTATGTCATGCATATCAAAATTGATTTGTTTTGTGATATGATCCAATATGGCTGCCGTACGGCTATTTTGTAACGATTTTTTCATGTACAGAGCCTCAACTCTGGCACATCTCAACAAACTTTATTCAAAGTTGGTACAAGGACATTGACCTATATCAATTTGTTTCACGATATGATCCAATATGGCCGCATGGCGGCCATTTCGTTACAATTTTTCATGTCCTTAGCCATAAGTCAGACATGTATCATCGGATTTTATTCAAAGTTGGTACAAGGACATTGACCTATGTCATACATATGCATGTCAATTGTTTCACAATCCGATGCAATATGGCTGCCTTGTGGCCATTTGTTATGATTTTGTCATGTCCTGAACCATAATTTTGATATGTATCAAGTGATTTTTTTCAAAGTTGGTACAAGGACATTGAGCTATATCATGTCATAAATATGCATATCTATTGGTTTCACAGTCCAATGCAATATAATAGCTGCCTGGTAGCCATTTTGTTACGATTCTTTCATGTACAGAGCTATAACTCAGACATATTCCACCAGTATCATTCAAAGTTGGCACAAGGACATTGACCTATGTCAGACATGTGCACACCAATTTGTTTAACGGCATGTAGCAGTATCATGTCAATTATTGAATTTTTGTATTTAGTCTGATATGTTAAGAAATAATACATCAAAATTCATGAAACTTGGTACAGATGTTAAGCTCACATTGCTTTAACAGTGAAAAAGACATTTATCAGTGTCAAGATAGTTAATTTGTAATTGCATATGCAATGAACTTTCCTAATTAGAGTGATGTATCCACAAATACTACGTTGAATTTGATGAAACTTGGTACAGATTTTGATATCATAGTGTTGTAAATACTAATCACTGACACTTAGTGGTATCATTTATATATATAAATTATTTGCTAGTTTGCATTTACATAATTGAATTTTGTTTTGCGGGTGAATGTCCAAAGTACTGCATTACACTTTATGAATATGGTACCGGTGATAATCTGTCAGTGTTAGGATAGGATGCAAAAATGTTTGGCAGCATCCTGTCGATTAAGTACTAATTGATTCATTTTAATGACCTTTTATAATTAGTATGGCGGCTTACATTGGTTTTATGTTTTCACCACCATGGAACTCATTTTTGGCCATTAAGCCCCATCAGTATCGCAGTATTTTTAATCACAGACCTAATTAATGAAGAGGACTCTTTCCTCTCAGAGGACTTGTAATTAAAGTAACCATTAACAAGTTGGGACTGTGTCATTGTCAATGACTTGTATTAAAAACAATCGATATTGTCGACATCGTAAAATATCTAGGATTCATGTTGGTCTGTCAAATGTCAATGCGTTGGTTATATTCATATTTGCCTGGTAGAATGTACAATATTACTCTATATTAACGACCTAGTCAGATATTGTACCCTGCTCTCATTGATTTTTGACGACATGCTGTCAATGTATTTTATTCCTCTTCTATGCAGATAACTTATCCTTCTGCCTTGGAAAAGTGTTTCCTTGAAAATATAATCTTGCAAAGAACTGAAACTTCTTAATTTACGCCAATTAAATGCATGTACAAAATTATAACGGGAAGGGCTATTGCAATTTATGGAAGGGCCATTATCGTCATGCAACAGTTTCTGTGTAGGCCATATCAGTTCCTTGATTCAACAGTATTAGCATGACTTTTGTGCAAGGAAGAAGGGCTAACCTGAATTTTAAAACAGTGCTATGGAATTTTGAAGGCGCAATACCAAGTCTAACTAAGTACATATGGAATAATAAAATAAATATCAGAATGCGAAGAGAAGACACTGAATATTTGCCATGTGTCCTGCCGAGGGTCAAATGTATAACTGATCAAAAAGATCATCTACACAACTTTATCAATTTGACTGTAATCTGTCTATTACTTGCTGAAGTCGAGCTGCATACTGTTTGTATAAGAACACTGCAAACTCTTGTGTCCTCTGCACTGCCGCCCAACAACGTTTGCTCAAAGTCTTTAACTTGAATTGCAATGTACGGAAAAGAACAGAAATAATGAAAAAAATAAGACACTGCACAACAACACATTCTGGTTTACCATTCTGCTACCAGCAATACCACCAGCATCATCACAATCATCCCCATCAGCAGCAGTATCAGCAGTATCACCATCTTAGGTGCTATCAAAATTAACAGTCAAAGTGACAAGTAATCTGTATCCAATGTCCAAGCTGTGATTTTCTCTCTTTGTAAAGTGGACTGTGGTGGTCTCATCTCTTCTATTTAAAGTTGTTTAGTCTTTCAAATCCATAACCCTATCTGAAATCACACTATTTTTCGGTTACCTCTGAGCGCTATCTTCCCCTCTCTTCTCACAAATGTTCTCATTCCTTCGCGTTTATAGAATGTCTTGTGTTTTTTTGCTTCTTTTTTGTTCCCTCGTGGTTTATCTGCCATGTTCCTGTGTTTGCAAACATTCCGTTTACTTTCCAGCCACAATGTCAATTGTCTTGCTTGTAGCTGCAGTATTTCTTTACTAAAATTTTCCATTGGAGTCTGAGAAGTCCAAAATGTTCAAATTTCAGGTTAATACTGCTCAATATAGATTTAAGTGCAGTGCAACATTTTATGACCCCACGAACTTTAGTTTTTAGAATAAACTGGAATTTGCTTAGCTCTCTTTCAATATTGCAATGCCCTCAATCCCGATTGTCAACAGATTCTGTACAGCAATATCAACGATAACACTATTGTCAATTAAAAGGTTGAAGAGATAATTTATTATCAGCTAGGAATTAGGACATGGACAGAATGAACATGGGAGGGTAGGTGGTTTTGAGAAACTGGGTGCATTATATCTATACATTATTCCGTCCTAATTTTTTCACTTCGACGTAAACCATCTACTTCTCCGCAATTGAAAAAACAAGTGGCAATGCCCCATTCTCAGCCATTATGAACGGGTAATTCGTGTATCGTTTGATGGCTATTACTTGTGTTCTTTCTCGGCTTACTATTGAAATGTCAACTTTTTATCTGTCAATGGACTCTTTATGTGTTTTTAACATTTGGTATGGAAGAGACTTGCTTCGAAAAGCAATTAATCAACTGCCATTTTGATTACCACAACCTATATTTGGTATATTGCCAAGACTAAAAGTTCAACAAAAATGTGGAAAAATGTTTTTTAGATAAGTTTAAGGTTTCTTGTCATAGATATGCCTCCTCGACCTAGACAACTGGACGGATTCCAGGCGTTCACAGGGTCGAACATTGGAACTAAAGCATGTTACAAAGTTATTATAAGGGGTTTTTTTAATCTTTTTATTTAATTGTTGTCATCAGCAAAAAAGTTATAATTACATAACTAAATAAACGCAAGAATTCACTCGCAGAAAGCTTTAAGGAAATTCAAGTATTTGTTATGAGTATCATTTCCCATCACCCTTGCTTGGTATTTATCTACCTTACGAATGTAATTAAGGAAGAAAATCAGTCCGTATAAATTCGGTAATATTCCTTTAAATCTACAATTGAAAATAAATTTCTTTGTTAACAATATGAAGTAATTTATAGCTTTCCACAACTCATTTGTGAGGTTACGACGCTGATCGTTTTTTATACCTAATAGAATATCAAAGGGAGAGAAGCATATAACAATATTACATCTTGCCTGTAAGCGTACCTCAACTTCTTTCCATAACTTTAAAATAACATCACATTCAAAGAAAAAATGCACAAGGCTTTCTTCAAAGTATCCACAGAAAGTACATTTTTCAGAATTTGTCTTCCCTCTTATCTTCAGAAATTTGTTTGTAGTAGTAATTCTACTAATAATTCTGAACTGAAAGTTACGCAAAGTACAATACTTGTTATGATAAAGAGAAGAGCAAAATATACTTGAGAATCAAAGTTACCGAACAGACGTTCCCATTTCTGTATCACCTCATTGGTTTAAGGTTATTACTCAAAAAAAATTAAGTAAAATAATATAACCTTTTTTACACGATCCCTTCTCATAAAATACGTTTCGGGAATCATCATTATGAACTCGATCAGATTGACGAATCGTTTTGAGCCAGGATTTAGGAATAGAATTTATCAAGCCCATATATTTAAGCCGGTCAGGTGTAAAATTATATCGATTACAGAACTCTCTAAAAGACAAAAGAAAACCATTGTCGTCAACTAGATCGGCAAGATATGTGACCCCTCTATCATACCACTTGCAGTAAAATACAGTACCATTATTGACAGACACTTCTGGGTTAAACCATATACACCTAGACAAAAGGTTATCATTTGACCAGCATGGTACAGTTTTGGACCAACTAACTAATACTGCATACTAAAATTTATGACGTAAAAAAGTTTGTTAGCATGTTCAATCACTTGATCTGGGGTAAAAAATGAGATGCAAGAAGACTGGATACCTGGCCATATTTTGAACATTTCCGACCACTGAGAATTTTGATTCGACATTAATCTATGAATCCAAGACGCCTGCACTGCTGCAGGAAAGATGGCAGGTGTGTCATACGCAAACCACCATCTTTATAATCACAACATAATCTCAATCTATTAACCTTATCTGGCTTGGAATTCAAAATAAAATTGTAAAATACATTCATTAGTGCGGTTATTTTTTTCCCGATATACAGGGTAAGATTGAAAAAAAATGTGAATGAACTTAGACAAAGCAAGTGTCTTAAAAATTGTAATCTTCCCACATAAAGTCAAAGGACGCCACGACCATTTATCTAGGAGGTAGCTACAGACTCCACTTTTTGTACAAAATTGAGCTCTTCTAACCTATGAAGATCAACATTTAAAGTAATCACTAGTGCTGAGAACGCCTCATCAGCCCACAATAGATTTCGGCATGGTAACAAAATATCTCTTGAATGACGTTTCGCACCAAACCAAATTAGCTTTGTTTTATCGTAATTGATACGTAACCCTGACAACCTTGCGAATGAACACAGGGTGTCTAAAAGATGTTTTAAAGAATTTTCGGAACCACCTAGAAAAGCAAAAGTATCGTCAGCGTATTGCCCAAGTAAAAGTACTTTTTCTCTAAGAGTTATCCCCCTTATATTTTTATTCCTTCTTAATTTATGGGCAAGTATTTCAACCTAAGTAATAAAAAGAGAGGGTGACAGAGGATCTCCTTGTCTGACACCTCTCTCAAGAGAGAAGAACTCTGAAAAATTACCATTATTTATTACACAGCTTGTAATATTTGTATAAAACACTTTAACCCATTTACCGAAAGATGTCCCAAAATTAAACCTATGAAGAATATTATCTATGAATTCCCAGGAGAGTGTATCAAAGGCCTTTTCGAAGTCTAACAGTACAAATAAGCCGGGCACGTGTCAATCTTCGAGGTCAACAAAACGTCGTAAAGGAGACGAGTATTTTTACCTATATATAGGCTTGAGAAAACCTTTTGTTCGGAATGGATAATGTTCGGTAAAACAGTTTTCATACGATTTGCTATAACACCTGATGCTATTTTATAATCTATGTTGAGTAGCGTGATAGGCCGCCAATTTTTCATGTAAAACCTATTCTTATCAGGTTTGGGGATACACGTAATAATGCCTCGCTTCTGAGAAATGGACATTTCACCCGAGAAATAGGCAGAATTTATGGCACGGACTACATACTGGCCAATATCAGCCCAGAAAAACTTATAAAATTCAGCCGAAAACCCATCTGTTCCTGGTGATTTGTTATTTGCCATCGAATTAAGCACTACTTCACATTCTTGCATGGTCAAAGTCCCTTCTAAACTATCCCTCTCCCCGTCACTTAATTTTGGAAGGGAATTCTCATGGAGCATGAAATTGTTTAAACTATTTAAATTACAATCTACGTTTTCAGATGCCGCATACAGATTCCTATAAAAGTCAGCTTGCGCACGGAGAATATCTTTATCTTCTGTTATTGACGAACCATCCCTTAGGTAAAGCTTACCAATAGTCTTATTTGTGTAATTCCTTTTCTCCATCGAGCAAAAATACTTAGTTGGTTTTTCACCTTCTGTTGACCATCTCGCCCGAGCGCGCACTTTGCTCCCTTCAACTTTCCTTTGTCGAAGCTGTGTTAACTGCTCTTTTTTCGTATGAAGATCGTTAAAAAGATTTATTGAGGGAGAAGTATTTACACGAATCTCCAACAAATTTATCTCTTACTCAAGCTTTCTTTCGGCGCTATCATACTCCGCTTTTTTACTAGTAGCATATGAGATAGTAACTCCTTGTATTTTCATTTTCAAAACATCTAATAACAACTGATCTGAGATACTAAAGGTCGGCTCGCCTTGTGAATTTGCGTTTATCCTGTATCCATTCATTGTTTCGCGAATCGTTTTCCTGACTAGGTCTGCGTAATCTGTATCATGCAACAGTGATGTATTAAATTTCCAAAAACCTTTACCACGCGTGTTCTGATTCAAACACAGGACAACCTTATTTTGAATGATCACTGCGATAACCAGCATGAATGTCAGCGGCTTTAGTCATATTAACGAAATTTGGCGTAATGAGAAAATAATCAAGTCTGCTCTGAACTATTGTTGGGTTCTGCCTACGCCACGTGAATTGACGCGAAGACTCGTTCACCATCCGCCAAATATCTATCAAATTGTAATCTTCGCACCAAGAATCGATTTGCTGACGCGCCTCCGCGTGAATATCCGTTGTGCGGCCATCTGTATCTTTGTCAAAATCCCTCACGACATTCCAGTCCCCTACAACGATAATCGACTCATTACCAATCACATTAACCTTTTCTTTCAAATCAATAAAGAAATGCGGGTCACATTCATAACGGCCATATAAACAAACAGAGTGAAGGGAATTTTTTCTACGGTCAAATCTAAAAGGACATACCGACCGTTTTGACCACCCTGCTCAGAATGTAACTTGAACTCCAAATATTTTTGGAAAAGCACAGTTACTCCTTTGCGATTGCTATCGCTTGCAGTAGAAAAAAACAGGTGCGCCCCACTCTAATCGCCAACTAGTGAGGTCATTTGCAGAACAATGGGTTTCTTGCAGACAATAAATGCAAGCATCTGTTTTGCGCAACCAGTTCATAACGTCCCTTCTTCTGTACGGGTCACGCAGACCTCGCACATTCATAGAAATTATTTTGAAATTCTGACTCATTTAATGTTACGGCAGGTGAAACACAGACGTACTTAGAGTAATTTCTATGATCTTGAAAATACATCAAGAAGAACAAAAAATTATAAGCTACTGGTGCGAGTATCATAACTAAAAAAGCCAATGACAACAGCAAAAAGAAAAAAAAAAACACAACGAAAGAACACAGCCGGAAAAGAAAAAGCAACCACGAAAAAAGGTGGGAAAGAAAACTTGAAAACGCAAAAAAAGGAGGCGGGCGCAAAAGAAGCCACAGCAGTTCAAAAAAGAAAAAAACAGGCCTGTGGACAAGGAAACAACACGAGAGAAACACTTAGGCCGAAGAAAAGAAAAAAAGGAACACAAAAAGAAAAAGAGAACCAAAATGGCGCAAGCTAAAATCACAACTGTAGGTCACTGTAGCCTGAATAAGCAGATTAATACAAAGCCCAAAACTCGGCTAGTAACTCCTTTTTTACACATTCAGTTCAAAAAATTTGACAGTTCTACCGTCCTTTGACTTCTTCACAAAAGTTGTTCCAAATTTGGTCCACACACTGTACCACTTCTGCTGTTTTCCCAGCTTTCTAGCTCTGTGGAAAATCCCAGCATTTTCTTTCGTCAAGTTTTCATTCATATATATTCGTTGCGATTGTGGGGAAATTCCAATCTCTTCGTTCTTAACCCGACGTAATTTAGCTCTTGCGACGTACAACTTGTTTGCAAGGTGACTGGATTTGAACTTAACCAGATGTATCGGCAGACCTTGACTTGAGCGAGGTATAGGATGACAGTTGTCGATATCATTTACCGACACGTTGACGCCAATGGACTGGGCTATTTTACAAATTTCGACACTAACGTTTTCAAAAATTTCATTTTCCATGTGTAGCCCATGAATCTCCACCGTATATCGTCGATGATATTGATCTGAGTCTTTCATTCTATCTTTCAACTGTCGAAT
This sequence comes from Ptychodera flava, assembly GCF_041260155.1. Taxonomy (NCBI): domain Eukaryota; kingdom Metazoa; phylum Hemichordata; class Enteropneusta; family Ptychoderidae; genus Ptychodera; species Ptychodera flava. Next base: position 11,000,423 of record NC_091930.1, read on the forward strand.
TTCCTCTTTGCTAGTGCTCACCTCATTTTCAAGAGCCTGAATTTTCGTATCATGTCCTGTGACCGTATCGTCGAGGTGCGAGAGACTCTTCTTCAAATCTTGTATTTCTGTCTTAACTTCAGCACTTATTGTGTCCATTTTCTCCATTAATTTTGTAAATACTTCCTGAAGAGACAGGCTCGAAGTCGTCGTATCTTTGGCTTGTTCGTTAAAATTGGTATCCGAATCCTGTGGACTTGCCTCGTGTTCCATTGATAAAGTCTCACCTGCTGCGGCCATCTTTCCACGTTTTGCTGTCACAACACCATTGCTGCTCGTGCCACTCACACTTTTCGAAGATTTTCTTCTTCTCTTTCGGCGTTTATGCATCAGAAGTAATACAGCATGCAGACCACAAAGTAATATTTATCACCAGACTACTTTTGACGTTATATCTCGACATTAGCCTTGGTTTCGCTAGCAAAAAGCGGAGCCTTAAAAAAGCGTGGCTCACGCTATGAAAAAAAGTTACAATAAGGGTAAATAAGACATGTTAATGAGAACCTTTTCTCTTTAATTGGTGGATAGCTCTCCAGATGGACGAAATTAGGCTTTTTTAAGCCTATATCGCTTTTTTGACCTATATGTGACCTGTACTATTTGTTGGTGTGAACGTATGTTTGTTTGCCCAAGGTGGAGATGGGGCAGAGGAGTTTGATCAAGAACCCATTTGCTAGATGAATGTGTATCGTGTATTGCGAGCTGGAATCTGTTAGATAATTGTCTAATTTAGTATTCATAATATTCGATAGTACTAGTAATGCCCTTATGTCTTTCTATTGAAGCGGGCTAGCTTTTTATCACCACTCTTATACTCAGACGGATTGTGTTGACCGGGTCAAAGTTCAAAATAACATTTTGGTTATAGCTTTCAACTCCCTCGTCGAACAAAGGTTACAAGATTATTTTATGGATTTGTCGTCGATTGTAGATATTAGTTTTTTCTGTATTTGGCACAAGAGTACGACAAGAGTAGGCAAGGCTTTTAAATTTTCTATGTTATTCAAATGCAGTATTTTGATACATTGTGCTGGTAAATAAAATAAAACTACCAAAGGTAAGCCATCGTCCAAGCACTGTCAAAGTGTCCTATCGGCAATCCGAGGTTGAATGCAATCAGGACAGACGTTTACCTGAATTTACTGTATAAAGTTCTTTAACGATCTGTTGATATTTGATTGTGTGACAACAAAGTTGTTATTGAAGATGAATTGGAGAGGGGATAAAACGAGTGACCCAGAGCAGCGAATTTTATTAAATTGTGTCGTGGGCGTTTAAACACTACTTTTAATGCAATCGAACAGTTACTGGTTAATCTTTTCTGGCGGAGTATTGTAGAGACATGATCGAGAATTTAAATTCACTGAGTGACCCATTTCGGCACAGAGCTGATATACCAAGTGAATCAAACATTTCACTGTGTTGCAGATGGGATTGACGGATTGTCGCCTTTCATATCATAGCTCACTGTCTGGCATGCACAAATTCCCTCGGTCTGTAATCTCCACGCTTGATCTGTAGATTACTCTGTTGCTGAAGTTTGTAATATTTCCGGTTATTGTTGGACTCCCTTTCCGTATTGCCATGGTGTCACACCATTTCCATCTCCCAGTATCTTCTGAAAGGTTAAAGACAACAATAGTGTCCTTTCTCCCAAGGTCCAGACTAAGAGACTTTTATGACTTAATTGGCGAAATCGTATTGCAGGTACCGAGAACTAAACATGCAAGGGAGGGCATCCAACCAGTCAATTTCGAGAACTCGTGAGCAGCGACGGTTTATAATATTTATGAGTATTATTATCGAAACTAGAAGTTGCACATGCCAGTGATAAAGAGTTTCAACTGCCCAAGCTGCGATTCGGAAATTATTCGGTTGGCGATTTTCGGAACGTGGATTCACGTCTAGCCCTAACTTTGTTACTCTCCGTGTGCCGTAGTATTACGGTGCTGAACGTGTATGGTCCGAATTTTTCAACAATGACACCAAGTCACAAAACAAAGTGGTTTGTATTAAAATAAGTCTTTCTACGTTCACATGGGGCGGTGCAACTTCGAGCGTGCACTAACAAACGCGCAAACATTCATGATGGATCCAACCTTATATTTATCAAAACACTTACGATAAACCCGGGGAAAGTCAAATAGTCCGTGGGCTGGAGGGGCCCACCGTGCACCCCCCACATCCCTACTACATGGGTATTTTTTTATTCTTTAGGACCAGCTGAACAAGAAAAAAGATGTTAACATTGGATATTTGGGATGCACTACCAATCTGGGCTGGTTTTTGATTTGCATGTACCGCAAAAAATGGTAGGGGTAGGGGGTACTATATCCTCCCCTACATTAAATAAACTAGCATGAAATAGCACAAACCATACATTTTTGGAAAGCTCAGATTCTATTCTTTATGAAAAATACCAGTTTTAGCGAAATTAATTTCTGTACATAGAATAGGACGACTTTAAAATGATTTTTTTTGACAATTTTGAAATTTTTTACCCAAAATACTATGTAACAATTGTGATTTACTTTTTATTAAGCAAAATTTTGACAGCTTTTTGTGTTTGAATTATTTATTCCCATATATTAAACAAGAAAAAAAGTGTTAACATTAGATATTTAACTATACACTACTTGTCTGGAGTCAATTTTGAATTGCGTGTATCTGTATGGAGTGTGCAAAAGCTAGGGTAGAGGTACAACATTCATTCCTTGATGAAATAAACTGGCTTGAAATGCCATATACCTTATAGTTTTAGAAAGCTTAGATACTGGTCTTTCCCAAATGTATAAGGTTTTAGTAAAAAAATATGACGTCATAGAATTGGATAACTTTAAATCGACTTTTTCTGGTAATTCAGTATTTTTAACCGGAAGAAAATACGATAACTATTGTTTCCTCCTTATGAAGCAAATCAAACAGATTTATGGATGTTATTTACTAATTGCAATGTGCTGAAGAAGAAAATAAATGTCAAAATTGGGTATTTACCGTGCATTATTGTCTCTAGTCACTAAAATAGGCCGAGGCTAGAGGGGGCATCTACATGCCCCCCCCCCCCCGCCAGCCCCACAGGATAACAAACCTGTAATAAATTGTCTTTCCAATGGCAGCCCATAAGCTCGGCAATGGTAAAAAGTAAGCTCAACAGAAGACTAACAAGACGACACATTTAACAAAAACATATGCGAGTAGGTAATACTCTGACTTCACGGTACCCTTCAAAACATGCAAGTAACAGTCATTCAATACCGATATTTTGTCTGTTAAAAGTCTAACTCATATTTGTGACATGTCTCTGTACCAAATAAATATATTTTATACAAAGAATTGCGTTTTGTAATGTGTCTAGGAAATAATTTTTAGAATTTGAGATTAGTTTTGATGGTAATTTGCGACATAAAACGTTGGAGTATGGGGTAAGTTTTGATCTTATTTCATTAAAACTATAGAAGATATTGCATATTGAAACATACCATTTTAAAGAAGAGTAAATTAACTTTCTAATGGTACCCCATTTGCCTCATTATGTTCAAATAAGCTCAGCAGAAGACTTACAAGAAGACAGTATTAACAAAAATGAATGCGAGTCAGTAATACTGTGATTTTTCGGTACCCTTCAAAATATGACTGTTACAGCTACAGGATCCCAATATTTTTTCTGTTAAAAGTTTATTCCAAGTTTCTAACATGTACCTGTAGCAAATAACACAAAGTTCTTACACAGTATTGCCTTTTGTATTATGTATAGGTAAATAATTGGTGGAATTTAGAGTGGTTTTGACAGTAATTTGATAAATAAAACTTTGGGGTATGGGGTAAATTATGGCCCTATTTCATGAAAACTATAGATGATATTGCATGGTGATAATTGAATGCTCCAAGTCCAACTAATCTGTAACATATAGTGTTTACTCCTGATAAACCAACGTTTAGATGAGAATTCAAAACCTCCAGCCCAGTGTATTCAAATAGCTGTGTCATTAGTAAACCTCCGCCATACCAGAAAACCCGCCCCGCTGGAGGCGACCTGAGACGATTTTGGGACAACACACAGCCCCCTAAGTCAACATTTGTAAGTCCTATTTTGACATGCCGCGCTGCTCCCTGTTGTGATATAGCAAGTCAAATGTCTGAACATATCGGAATACCGTTCACAGCAAAATTGTCGAAGAACTTGATATTGCTACATAAACAGCTAAACGTTTCCTATGGTGGTATTTAGAGTTCATGTTGTACTTGTCTGCAACATTAAAATTCTCTTTTTTTGACATTGACCACATTGTGAGAGTCTTAAACATTATTTTGGGTTGTGATGTTTATGTCAGCCACTTTTGTTGAAACCTCACCTGCTTCTTCTGGGCCAAACCTTTGAAATTTACATAGACCCGCATCTGTACCCAAATTCGCATCTATATCTATGCTAACTGGTACTCTTTGTCGCTTGCAATTCCAAGTGAACCAAAGAAAATAAGACCTCAGCACGATCTACTGCTAGACAAGAGTTCTTCTACGAGCGCTAGGTGTGAAATTTAAACCTACTCGTCGCGCAAAACAACCACTTCTATGCGATAACCACACCACAGACTGACTAGATTAGGATAGTATGCCATTTAGAAGAAGTTGACATTCACAACATGAATGGAGGATGCCGTGTAATACAATATTAGTGCAAAGGGATAAATGCTTTTCCTGCATGATTTTAATAAATGTTGTTCTATGAAATCGAAAAGAGCGATTTTCCGCTCATCGGCATAAGGGGCCACGGCCTTTCCGGTTTTTCTGGTAAACAGTAATCCTCTATCGCGAGCTCACGGTCCTGTATCTTCCCGTTTAAGTCTGTACACAGTATGGTCAGTAGAACATGTTCACTGCACGTCCTCTTTGTTTTTGAAGAACCGTTCCGGATGTACGTTTGTTTTAAGAAAGTTTTACTCTAAACAACAGCGTGTGAGATTAAAAGTTATAATCAGGCACATCGTATCCAAGTATTGGCAGTCACAAGTGTATATTTTAACTACCTTCATTTTGGTTACAACTCGCGTTTCTGTTCGAAAACGTTCCATTTCGTAAACAAAGTCAGCGCGAGATCAGAAAATAACGTGAAGGAAAGTCTTTTTGTAGTGGCGACAGTGAAGCCCGCAACATCGGTTAAAATTTCTATTGAAATCAAGTGTTAACTAAGTGCGTTACTTGATGATCTCTGCGTTGTTAAAAGATGAGCAGGATATCTGAAAGATTATGATTAAATTGAATGCAATGCTGCATGAGCCAACTTGCCGTCATCTTTCACCCAGCTTCAAGCTTAACTCGGTGATTTTGTCATAAAATGGTCCAAACTTTACTAAAGGCATAATATTTCTTTCCATTTGACCTTTGTCTGATAGTCGAGTTTATTTTGAACAATACATCATACCGCCGTACACTTTACATGTCGACTTCTGCCTTATTATTTGTTGGTATAGAAACGCTGATTGATCATGTTATGTTTATATCAATCCGCGAAGGGATGCAGTCGTCGCTTTTTATGGAAAATTGTGGAAAAAGATGAAGTTTTAATATTGCTCGCATTTTTAACACCAAACCCTGCATGCTATCATTTAAACTACATATTTGTCAGCCAATAAGGTTCATAATAGAATCTTTACGGCCCTAATACGGGTTATGCAGACCTCGGTGGTACAGGCCCTCCGATTATATCGTAAAGCGCATTGTGCCATGTGGCCTACCCTAGAAAAACCTACCTGCCCGAGACAATTTTTTGCATTTTCAAAAAATTTTCGAATAAATTCCGTAAATTTCATTTTAGTCGGCTAAAAATATGGTTTGACCCCCAAAAATTGCTACAAAAGGTTTCTCAACGGTTTTTTATAGAGTCAAATGTGCTTAATAACATAGTAAAAGTCTACCAAAATCTGACCACCGGAAACGTGTCATTTTCAAGATGGCGTCCAAGATGGCCGCAATATACTTAAAATGGCCATAACTACTTAAATATTAAACCTAGACTAGTGATGTCTGTGTCTACCACCATGTTTTAGTGGTTTAGGAATCCACGTACCATATCTAGATTATAGGCAAGTGATCATAAGTCCAATAATATGCATATTTATACATGTATTAAAAATAATCACTGTCACATTTTTCGTCCGGAACATGTTGCTCATGTGGATTTTCACAATTTCCGAGGTTAGGTAGTAAAGGGAAAGCAACTCCACACATCGTTCATATTTTGGTTGTTTGCGTTTTGTGTATGAAATTGTGTATAATAGTCGCGCCAGCGGCTTACTGACTACGCATGCGCTTATTCATAATATACTATGCGAGTAACCGGAAGTGTACCCTTCTTTCTCATGATGGGCGCCGCCATGTTTTTTTTTTTTGAGTACTCGTAAATAAACAAATACGAAACAAATTATTATGATATAACATCCCTTTTATAAAATATACCTCTTTTATTAGCCAGTAAATGTTATTATACACCTTGTCGCTGATACAAAGTATCGTTGATATAGATAAACGGAGAAAACTGTCGTGCATATGAACGGGGGCATACGCAAAGAATGCTGGGATTGAATTAAGAAGAGCGCCCCCTGTGTCAATAATTAGATTCAAAAATTGCAAGTTTTTAGACGGAACGCTATAGTTTTCAGCTTGCAAGTGGAAGGTGGGCAGTGCGGTTACCATTGCAATGATAATTATTGCATAATACGTCCCTTGTTTAACGCCATAGGCTGTTATCATTGTAAAAATTGCCAATTTTTGTCCAAAATTTTTACACGCTACAGAAAATCTATACCTGCCCTGCTGCAGGGTTTGACGTCGTGTAAGCAGGTAAGTACGTGAACTGCTTTCATCAGAGGGAAACTGGCATAGTTTGTTATATAAACGTTTATGAAGTAACAATTACAGTTTATCATTTTATCATGAATCAATACAAATAACATTGCCAATCTTAACCCCTGGCGCGACACCAAGGGCTGAGCACTATATAATATTATAAGTGTATATCATGTTTGGCTGTTTTATATAAAATGTTGCTTAGCCATGGTGAGACTTACCCATAATCTACGTGTCTTGATGTTACTCCGCACTGGAGCGGAGAGACTAGTGTGACACTGCGATCCTTTGGCGCTACGTTTCGAAAACAGAGTTTTCTTCATCAGTCGCTTAAAATTCATTCTTGATTGGTGAGACGTGTTGAATGGTTGATTGTTTTTATTTGGTAGTATGTTGTTCCACTTACGTTTGTTGTTCAAGTAGGGAAGCTAGAATGTCTACTGTTTGGTCTTGTTGTATTTGTGTAGGTTCGTGTGAACCTGAGTTCGAGCTGTTGTCGCTTTTAGGAAGTCTGACGCTTATAGGTGTATCGCCTATATTTCTGTTCCTTCTATATGCGATTATTGGTTGATTTTGGAACAGTTTTTTAGTGTTTCGTCTTTTTCAAGTTCACTCCAGTTTTCTGTCAGGGCTTGCTTGTTTTTTGTCGTTTCGATGTACGGGCTCTATAATTTTGTTATGAAGACTACTGTATTGTTGATGGCGTTCTTTCTTTTTGTTGTTCAAGCTGTCTTTTTCTGCTCTCATGATCTGTTTCTCCGATAGTACGTTCTATGTCATTTTTAGCTCATATTTCTCCAAGTCTCTCAAGCACAAGACACTTGCAATCAGATTTGTATGAGTCGGCGGCGGGCATGCTGTCTTAGAAGAAGTTTGCTACAAAACAATGACTAAATCCTTAATAACAAAGATACAATTCTCTGTAGTTGTTTGTGTCGGTGTTGTGTATGTGAGTGTGTACGATCTTCATAAGCAACTTAAATAAACTGTAATGCAAGATAAATAGTTATAGAGAGATAATTTTGGTCATTATGTAAGTCATATATCTATGGGTTTTCACATCTTTGAGGCGAATTCGCCTTCAGTTCATAAATCGAGGGAATTTGTACCCTTGGTCAAACTCGTGTTATACTTCCAGGCTTGATAACAGAAGGTACTTTACAGAAGAGCAACCACTCTGTAATCATTAAGTCAAATAAAGCAAAGCTGTCTGTGTGTGATAACTCGTCTCCATATCAAATGGACGTCAAGAGAACACGACAATGCCATTGGTTTCAATCAAATCTTTGAACTTTACAGTTTTATCTCCAAGTACGAGATCCTCTGTGATACAACTGATATATATCGTTAATGAGAAAGATATTATTGGACATAAAATGCATGTATCTATGGCTTTTACACACCTTTTGTGCTTTCTACTAGACGATTCTACTTCAGCTCCTAACACGTGTAGAATAGATGCACTTGTAGCAACTCGTGTTGCAACTCGAGTCCTGATAACAGGGATCATTTACCAAAGAGCATCCTCTTTAAACATTTATTTTTCATAAGAATCGTTTGCCCTCATTAGGTTCGTATGATAAGAGCTTTGCGGTTGATAATGTCTGTAAAGGCGAGATAATGACAAAAAATATCTGATCGCCAAGGACATTTATACACAGTGACCTTAATGTGTCATGTTTGCATGATCTCTTGTTTGAAGCGAAGGCTTATAATTACCAGCAGGGCACTCACGATAATTGAACCATCGTATGTAAAGTACTATTTTCTAGTTGAAGTGATTTTTCTTATAGAAAACACATCGGTAAAAAACTTCCCATTAAAATAAGTAGTGATGAAAATAATGCACGCTTCAAGATAACAAGGGATAAACATTTAGAATAAGTCAAGTTTTCAGTAATATTTACATCAAGTTTTTTATACAGCTGTTTGTTCAGCACACATTTCAAACTTATGTCAACAGTGGCAATAGCAGTTATGGTCTGACGATGGAAATTATAGTGCATGTTATTAAACTCCGATGAGAACAGAACACAGAAGTACTATCTTCAGAAGAAAGCTTAAATAAACTGTGATGCAAGATAGATCGTTAAAGGGACAAAGTCGGCCATTTTTTATGAATTTGTTTGATACGATACCCTATTTACATTGTTTGATATGTTGAAAGATACTGAATGAATAGGTGACCATGCATATATTCCATCCCGGTTTTAGACACAATAGATAAAACCATCGGGAGAAAGAATAAATGGTCATGACCAACAACTCGGCTGTTCACCGCTGTGAGTAGTGTGAGCATCCGCGTGTGAAAAAACTTACGCACACTGACACGTCCCGCTTATATATGGTTCTAGGTCAAGAACGCAGTGTTAGGGGTTCACCCAAGCTTACTATTGATGCCGTTTGCTGAAGTTACTTTTTGACGGTCATCTTTGCATGCAGACCTTGACCAATCTCGCTCTTCGATATACGGTTCTTGGCTGCAAAAGAGTACATTTTTCGAAAGGGCATTCCAAATGCGTACAAGCTGCAACAATCACGGAGCCGTTTACCGACGACAGTGTTTATTCACAGTCTCTCTCGCTCACTGTGACCTATTGGCTAAATGCGGATTGTTTTTGTCACATTTGTGTCTCCATGTAGACTTAACTTGCCCATGGACTGTTGGCATAGAAATATCAAAAGGGAGTGAAATGAAGGAAGAAACTTCAGCAGACTGTCATGTTAGTATTGAGGTGATCGCCAGATTGACGCAATATACTTTGGCAACTGACGCGTACATTGTGCACTACTGCATGCTGGTATGCCCGGTCATGACTTCGTGAATACGCCTTAAGATACTGTTTAAAACCGGCGTGACATACTTCTACTTTTTTCTTATCACGTCTAAAAACAATTGTGAGACTAAGAACACGCAATCCCCTATCTGATTCACTCCCGGGAATAGGTTTCAACCCCGGCTTTGTCCATACAAAATTGTTCTGCAGCTCAAAGTCTGCATGGCAGGGCTGTTTGTTACCGGCTATAGGCCTCCAGTAGTGATGCATGTCCAGTGGAATCAGTCTTGTGGTTTCAGCTGTACCGGCGAACACAAAAATGTGCAGATAAAGATAGACTTGCTCCAAGTCTGTGAGCATATAAGGCCTAGGGATCAAAACTTAAGGACTAAGCATCAGCATATCGACGAACTAATGGCAAGCTGTTGCGTAGTCATTGGGCAAACGCCTTGCTTGACCAGGTACAGTAATTCCTCTGCCGAGGAAAGCCAGGCGACATGGATCAAATCTAAGATAAAGGTTCAAACGATGTGTTCCTGTCCGTGGAATGACTTGACGGTATTCACAGCAATTAGTGATCAAGGCAGATTTCCTATAAGCGGCTATTTGTTTTTGATTAGCGGTCAGGCAATCCACTATCAGTTAGTGCAGCAAAAGATGTAAAAACTACCATGCTATGCGATTGACCGGAAGACAAGGGCGAGTGCTGCTATTTGAAGTCGCGGTTTTACCAACCATGTACTTACTTGTGGTTCAAAATACCGTTCAACTGTAACAAATAATCACATGAGGCACAGAGAAATCCCCCTTTCAATAACATTCGCACAGATTTTGTGTGTCAAGAGGTAACCAACGATCGATAGTAAGCCTACTCGGCGGTTCCACGATGTCACCGACGCTCATTCGCACCGTGACATCCGGGTGCGATGTTTCAATGTTCGATCATCTGGATCATGCTGTTTGAAAAAAAAACATGGCATGGCAGAAAAATGCCCAAAGTAAAGGTCTACGAAGATCGATGCCGGTTAATGATCAAGATTTGCTCACAAATAAAATGCAAAGAAAATGTATGACTCTGTAACTGTTTCACTTTCACTCACGAACACACGGTAGCAATCTTACATGGTTTTAGTTTTATCATAGAACAATTGAGTCTATGGTATTATTTCTGTTTCACAGTCCGTGTCATTCGATAAATAGTTAAGCTTACGAGCAAAGTCCCTTTTACATGTAAGTTTCACTATTTCATTTTGGCGTGTGTTCGTCGTTATCCATTGTACTGAAGATTGTATGTTTTACAGGCCGCTCACGCACTCTTCCAAGCGATGATCTGAAGTATGTGCGCATTAATTTTTTATGTGATGGGATTCAACCATGGTGGTTAATATAAATCGCCCGGATGCCAGGCAAGCATTGAACATTGCCGTAAAGAGCAAGAAGGCGCTTTTATATATCCTTTAAGCCATCTACGGTAACTATTTGGGTCTAATATTGATTTGAATGAGGAATTTTGCTATAGAAAAATTTGTAGAAAATGGCCGACTTTGTCCTTTTAATGAGCAAGATAATATTAGACATAAAATGCATGTACTTATGGCTTTTACACATGTAGTGTGCTTTTTACTAGAGGATTCGCCTTCAGTTCATAACAGGTATAGAACGGGAGCGCTTGTACCAACACGTGTTACCACTCGAGGCTTGATAGGTTAGTATTAGGTTTGTATGATAAGAGTTTTGCGGTTGATAATATCTGTAAAGGCGAGATAATGACAGAAAATATATTATCGCCAAGGACATTTGTACACACTGACCTTAATGTGTCATCTTTGTTTGATCTCTTGTTTGAAGCGAAGGCTAATAATTGCCAGTAGGGCACTCAGATAATTGAACCATTGTATATAAAGTACTTCAGTTCATAACATGTGAACAGATGCACTTGTAGCAACTCGAGTTGCAACTCGAGCCTTGATAACAGGGATCATTTACCAAAAAGAACATTCACTTTAAACATTTATTTTTCATAAGAATCGTTTGCTCTAATTAGGTTCGTATGATAAGAGCTTTGCGGTTGATAATGTCTGTAAAGGCGAGATAATGACAAAAAATATCTGATCGCCAAGGACATTTATACACAGTGACCTTAATGTGTCATGTTTGCATGATCTCTTGTTTGAAGCGAAGGCTTATAATTACCAGCAGGGCACTCACGATAATTGAGCTATCAGAAATTATCTGATCGCGAAGGACATTTATACGCAGTGACTTTATTCTGTAACAATTGCTAGAATTTTGTTTGAAGCGAAGGCTTACAATAGTTATGTCAGTCCCGAAAAGAAAACCGTTGTAGATAAAGTAGCATTGACCAGCTAGAGTGAATATGTTATAGCCTGAAATTTATAATAATTTTTCGGTGTGAAGAAAATTATGGTGAAAACGTACACGTGTCAAGGACACGAGAGAGAAGTACTTTAAATAAATCATCTAAATTTTCATCACAACGTCACCGATGCTAACTATCTATGAATTTCTGGGTTGAAACCGATAATACCAAAATGACACTACTCGAGCAGCATTATCAGTATTTATTTGCTAAAGCTGTCCAAATGCAAAGACAGCCTATAAGACCGACAGTTATAACCTCAACAAGTCATTGACAATGACACAGTCCCCACTTGTAATGGGAGTATTAGTCTTGATGGGACAGGGAAATGTGGTCATTAAGAAGTATCACTGGAGTGTATATGTTGAGATCTATGGGCACATAGGTCTATGTCTTTGTAACCAATTTGAAACACATGAGGCATGTCTAATTATGGTTCTAAATCGGGAAAAAAGATCAGACCTCTAGCTGTATTGGCCAGCCAAGAAATACATATGCGCATAATAAATGAGGTACAAGATGTGACATCTTAAGGTCTAATATCCTATCAAAATTGAAGGGTATAGAACTTGTGGTTACTGAGTTATGCATATATATGTATAATCAAGGTCGAAGGTCATCAAGGTCACGTGACATTTTGAAAAAAAATTGTATTGCTAATTAATCCCTATATGCCAAAAATCAGACCTCTAGCTCTATTCGTGCGCCCAGAATTAGATATGTGCATAATTAATGAAGTAAACGTGTGTTGTCATAAGGTCTTTCATCCTACTAAATATAAAGGACATAGCACTTGTGGTTACTTATTTATTGACATAAACGTATATTTTAGGTAAGAGGTCATCGAGGTCACCTGACATTTGGTCAAAAAAATTCTATCATGTACCAAAAATCAGAAATCTAGCTCTATTGGCTTGCTCAGAATTAGATATGCACAAAATTAATGAGGTACAAATGTGGCGTCATAAGGTCTTCCATCATACCAAATATGAAGGGTGTACCACTTGTGGCTACTGAGTTATGGACAAATATGTATATTTGAGGTCAAAGGTCACCGAGGTCACGTGACATTTTGTCAAAAAATTGAATTGCTAAGTTATCCCTCTACACCAAAATTAGACCTCTAGCTCTATTGGCTCGCTCAAAAATAGATATGCACATAATTAATGAGGTACAATATGTGGTGTCATAAGGTGTCCCATCATACCATATATGAAGGGTGTAGCACTTGTTGTTACTGAGTTATGGACAAATATGTATATTTGAGGTCAAAGGTCATTGAGGTCACATAGGTCACGTGACATTTTGTAAAAAAATGCATTGCTTAAGATATCCCTATACACCAAAAATCAGACCTCTAGCTCTATTTGCTCACTCAAAATTAGATATGCGCATAATTAATGAGGTACAATATGTGGCGTCAAAAGGTGTCCCATCATACATATATGAAGGGTATAGCACTTGTGATTACTGAGTTATGGACAAATATGTATATTTGAGGTCAAAGGTCACCGAGGTCATGTGACATTTTGTCAAAAAAATTGTATTGCTAAGTTATCCCTATATACCAAAAATCAGACCTCTAGCTCTATTGGCTCGCTCAAAATTAGATATGCGCATAATTAATGAGGTAAAATATGTGGCGTCATAAGGTGTCCCATCATACCATATATGGAAGGTGAAGCACTTGTGGTTACTGAGTTTGGACAAATGTGTATATATAAGGTTACCGAGGTCACGTGACATTTTGTCAAAATATCTGATATATCTGCGTGAACGGAGGGACATGACCCAATCTATAAGCCCCCTGGACTTCATCCGTGGGGACTAAAAACTGTGTCACTGCATCCTTTTTGCAATATGAATACAATAAGAAACTAAATTTGTATTTTACTTGGCCTAATACATGGGAGTCTATGGACTTCCTTATACAGGGGAGTCTAGGGAATGCCTTATACATGGGAGTCTATGGACTGCCTTATACATGGGAATCTATGGAGGTGAAAACTAAAAGTCCTCTAACACGGCCAAATTTTGTCACATTTTGAAACGAACGTGCATCTGTATGGGGAAGGTTACTATCCTTGTGCAAAGTTTGAAAGAAATTGACCAGGGCATGTCTGAGATATCTGCGTGAACGGACGGACGGACGGACGGACGCATGCACGCACGCACGCACGGACATGACCAACCTATTAAGTCCCCCAGGACGGTTGTCCGTGGGACTAATAATGCGTTTATAAGATATATATATATATAACCCTGGTTACTTTGCATCGATTTCTGTATTGCTATGTAACGAAACTTGCAAATTTCCCTTTATAGAGGGCGCTTTTTAGTTTGTGTTTATTATGCTAATCAGTAAGTTGTATGCAACATAAACAACTAAAAACAAAATTTTGAGCAGTATATGCACTGTAGTTTATGTCGACATTATTCAGCCATTACAATACTTACCTGTCGGCAGTATGGATTTATAACACAATGATTACAGTATTTCAGTAGGTTTCAGTACCTTCTGTAACACATACAGTGAGAAATTCCACTTTTGTATTCCAGATGCTGTTATCATGTGAAGCGCAGTGTTTTGAAAATCGCGCGAGTGAAAGGGTTGTTTCAGGTATCATTGTTTGCATTATAAACCATCAAAATGACATGCTTTATTTCTATATTGTACTCTCTGTATGATATCAGTAGTCAGGAACGTCTATTTTGTTTGCATTTTAACAAAGTTTAGTATATATTTGAAGAACTCATTTGGCGTATGAATTTCAAAGAGTTGTTTGGTTTTCCAATTTAAAGGGACAATAGAAAATTGTCTGTGGTCGTTGGGCAGTGTTGGTTTTCAGTGCAGGTCATGTAAATGTGTGCGTAGTTGTTTTGAAGTCTAAACGTGGCGACAGCATAATTTTGACTGTAAAGAGATACAATAGTGTTCAACATTAGAACGATGAAGTTTGGTGTGCTGTAGTGTTCATTTAGGGACTGTTAGTTTTTACGGCCTGGGGGGGGGGGGCGTCAAAATCTTGTCGCCGATGTTCAAAAAAATATAGACCCCCTCTGCATTTTTCATGAAAAAGAAGATGACCCCCCCTTTGTCAGACGAAAAAATTTGATGAACCCCCCCCCGCTGAAAAATAACCAAAACCCATATGTCAAATTTACCCGCACAGTTTGGATTTGAACTCCGGTACGCGGCGCACTTTATTTGTGTAGCAGAGATGCCAGTGCACAAACTTCTCAGCCACATCCATGCAAATGTCTGTTAATTAGGAAAACTGTAAGGCAATTTTTAACTTCATTTCCATAGACAACTTATGTCCATGGACATTGTATAAAGTAACCTTTATTGGAGTGGTTCGCCAAAGGCAGCCCTCCGGTTAAGAGGGTCATGGGCCATTACGTAAAGTCAACTTTATTCTAATGGGCCACCAAAGGTGGCCCGCTGGTAAAGAGGGCCGATCATGGCCATTGCATAAAGTAAACTTTACTGGACAGGGCCGCTGAAGGCGTCCGGCCGTTAAGATGGTCATGGGGTAGTACAATAAAGTCAATCTATTGTAGTGGGCCGCCGCAGCCCCCCCCCCCCCCGGTAAAGAGGGTCGATCATGGCCATTGCATGAAGTAAACTTAATTGGAGTGGGTTGCTAAAGGAGTCTGCCCGTTAAGAGGGTCATGGGTAATACATAAAGTATATTTATTGTAGGTCGCCGAAGTTGGCCGCTGGTAAAGAGGGTTGATCATGGCATGGCATAAAGTGAAATTTATTTTTAGGTATTATGTTTTTGAAAATGTGGTGACCCCCTTTCCTACCAGTGAAAAAGCGATGACCCCCCTTCGCGGATTCCAAAATTTTGATGACCCCCCTGGATTTTTGCCGCCCCCCCCCCCCCGGCCGTAAAAACTGAACGGCCCCTTAGTCAAGTTATGACAAGTTTTGGAACTCCAGTTGTGATTTGAGTTGCATCGTCATTTGCTCTGCATGGACTGCCACACTGAGAAGCCGTACTCGTATAAAGACAGAAAGTGAACTGTTTCTCGTCGCTAGAAACTGTGAGTATTTGTGCTAGAATTATCATGACTAAAGTACCAGATGTTGTACATTTAAAGCCAGAACTGTTGAAGTCTCTATGAGAAGTTTCTGCAGAACTATTCTGTCCTAGATTACTCTGTATTCGAACTCTTTGATTGTATTCGCCGTGTAGAGTTGTGAAAGTCATCGTCGCTGTTATTTGTATGCTGGACTAGACTTTGCATAAACAGAATACCATCGTACCAGATGTTGTGCAATGCGGTTTATGCAAATAGAGTCGTATGTGAGCAGAACTAGTTCATTACTGTTGTCGTGAGAGTTTCAGAAATAACTGTAAGCTGGCAGTACCGTTCCGTACATTTCATTGGCATCGCATAGTGTTCCTTGAGCCGCCACCTCGACAACATACAGAAAACGTTTGGTCAACGGTGGATTGATGCCGTGCTAATTGAGACAAATTTGATGTAATTGTGAAAACATGCTTTCATTTGAAAGATATTTTTGAGTGTGCGTAGTACAAAGAAAACACCTAATTTCCTTGGTGAATATTTATTTCTATGATCTGTTGTTTTTCAGCCTACATGTCACTTCAGTGTCAATAGTTTACTAAGCATTCATTATGAGTATTTTTGATTATAAGTGAACAGAGAAATTGAGAACTCTATCCGTGTTTATTTGGAGAGACGATACTTTTGAGAATAGTTTGTAACAGTGGTTTAGATCATTGTATAAAACTATTGTGAACACAATTATTAAAAAAAGCAATTGTGCTGAACATTGGAAGTTGATGTATTTTGTGAACAGTTATTCACTATTTGGAGAATGGTTTGAAATAGAGTGGTTCAGACCATAGTATAAAAATATTGTGAACTGAATATGAAAGTAATATACAGTCATTTTGATTTTCACAGTATAATTTGTATCGAGTGTTTTTCTTACCCTGCCAATGCTATTGTATGAGTACTCTTCTGACATGAAATCATGGTGCCGCAATGCTATCTGGGACTCACGTTAAACAAATAATACTTGTGATAGCCAAGATAGTTTCTGGTTTCGGCTAGTTTGGCATTTTCAAAGTATAAAATTGTGATATATATATATATATATATATATATATATATATATATATATATATATATATATATATTATATACATACATACATACATACATACATACATACATACATACATACATCACACATAGATATATGTGTGTATATATATATATATATATATATATATATATATATATATATATATATGTGTGTGTGTGTGTGTATGTGTGTGTGTCTGTGTGTTTGTGTCTGTGTGTCTGTGTGTGTCTGTGCCTGTGTATTATAGGCCACCTGCCCTTTATACAATTCATGAAAATTAATAGTGATAGCAGACAACATTTGGGAAAGGAAGTGTGTGTGTCTGTGCCTGTGTATTATAGGCCACCTGCCCTTTACACAATTCATGAAAATTAATAGTGATAGCAGACAACATTTGGGAAAGGAAGTATACTTGCAAGCTATTAACAGTACATCTCAAAAGAGTACATAAGGGACATTTGTTACATATTTAGTAACATTTTCTCTCTTTTTAAAGCTATAAAACAGGAATTTGGTCAAACTTAACAGAGTATCACGAGTTTCTGGATGCATGAGTAATGTAAATTTTGCCATCGGTGCTACCACGGCCCTCTCATGGAAAATTTAACTCATCGACTCCTCTATCGACGAGTGCGTTTCGGATTTACTTGCTACATGGGCACATCCTTCCGTATTAGTAAAACTTTGTTTACGTATCTTATATAAAAATATAAAACGACTCCGCAAAATAATATTATGTTGATGTAATGCTCGAAATAATTATTAATTTGACTAAAATGATATTGTCAGTTTGAGCACAGAATCCAGCCGGTAGACTCCCCCAGATCCTATAAATAACCACATTATCCGCGTTGACCCCACTTCCCATCACTAGCGCGACCTGTACTGTAAGAAATTTCGCCCCTGTATTAATGACTCGCCACAAAATATCAGCGGACCTTTGACGGACGATCTCCAAAACGAGCAAAATTGGGGTCAAACTGTGCCTGCACCTGCTTTCTAGGATAAAGAATTGTCAGCATGATATTGACAAACATGTCAATATAATATTCAAACCAGCGATTTTAAAAAAATAACATGTTTAGTGGCTGGATTTTGGCATTTTTCTTTTCGTAATTTTGGACTCTAGCCGGCCCGCCCGTGGACCCTGGGGACGCGCATCCAGGGACCACATACAATGCTTTATGGGTAGAGACAACTGACTGTATCCTAGTAACGAGACGGTCGCGTCCATTTCAGCACGCGCATTCAGCGATTGCATCGGTACAGTGCGAGAGCAGTTCTGGCCCGGAGTTCTAGAAATCGAGAAAATACTTAACCTTGCTTTTGTCTCAGACGGTTTTTTGTACATGTCGTGAGTAGTGACAACCAGTTGTTGCAAAAATATCTGAGTCTGCCCTTTATGAATAATGGCGAAAAAAAGTGGTGGGCCACATCAGCGATCAACATATGCTGATGGCGGCGCGACCATGATGGCATAGCCACAATATCATTCGTCTCGATGAGTTCATTTCGATATGTATAAGTCTTCATGGGCCGTGGATATGCTTAAGACCGAAACGGTGAGGTTGGTTAGCATAAAGAGCCGTTCAAAACATCCCGTTTGGGTCTTTTGCCCACGTGAACTGAAGCCTCGAAGGTTCCACTAGTCCTGTTTCAAAATGACCTACATTACACGTCCTACACACATGTACTGCATGCTCTGATTGGTTAATCCGCTTCTCTAAGGTCCACTTTCGGAGCAGTCATTGGAGGGACCTCATGTGTTAGGTCTCATTATTATGTATTATTCAATTTACAGCTTCCTGATTGGTTAATGTGTAGTTCCGGTCCTCCAGTGTTCACTGCCTCATTATGCAATGTCCGATGTACTTTTGGATGATGCCTGCACTTGGTCGCAGCTCGATCCCAGTATGTGAAGAAAGGTACTCATGCCGAGTATTTGTCAAAATATCTAGTTAGATTTGACCTTGTTCGAGAGTTCCTTCACTATTCACGGCATTTTATGTGATACTGTGAATTATACATGAATTAAAAATTGTCAGGATAAATTTTGTCCTTTTCCCTGTAGGTGTTGGTTAAAATGAGCTACTGACGCCTGAAACTGTTACGTAATTTTTGTTACGTAATGCCTTGAAGCTCTATTGTTTCCTCTTGTCATTCACAGGCCTCACTGTTGTCGATGCGGCCAATGCCCCGTCAAATCAAAATGAAAATGAAAAGCGTGAACTTTGTACGTAACCAACAATTTGAAAACAAAGAGCCAACATGCCTGTAATGCTATATTTGGTTTAAGTCGATGAATTAAAAAAATAAAATCATTTATAATAGTTTCTCTTGTGTCTGTACAATTTCGTACAAAAATATTCGGAATTTGGTAGTCCAAGCCATGTTTTTCCCAGCGATTGAATGCGCTACCTTTGAGTCTGCGCAGTATAGTGAGTTAGTTTCTGCCGGATTCCGGATGAAGCTCCCCTGGATAGCGTTCACCCGAATCATCGCGTCCCACTCCACTCACGCGCGCATTTCACACGAAAGCAAAATACATATCGTTGCGTTCACTCCTATCAAACATTAACAAATCACAGACTTGAACCGAGTCTACTTAATGCATAAAGGGACAGAGATAAGTAAAAACACGGATATTTAATGTATGAAGTTTTGTCGGGCATTTTTCGTTGTAACTTTCGGCCGATCCGTGAACATCACGAATAACGTATTACTTCAGCGGTAGCCAGGAAGCACGTGGGACATTGCATAATGAGGCAGTGAACACTGGAGGACCGGACCTACACATTAACCAATCAGGGAGCTGTAAAGTGAATAATACATAGTAATGAGACCTAACGCATGAGGTCCCACCAATCAGCGTAACGCAAATGGACCTTAAATTACCAGATAAACCAATCACTGATGTTGGTACATATGTCATGGACCTGACTTATGAAACAGGACTAATCGCACACCACCACACGTCCGCTATCCAGTTATGCTGAGCGCGCTCGTGTAATCATGAATATTTATTAGTTCAAATTTGCATATTCCTAAGATATTTTTCGAGCCTCGCCTTAACATACTCGAGTCTCTTACTACGTATTTCAATCGCCGACGACCTCTCCAAACCCTACGTTGAAATGTGCGTTTCTGAACAAAATATACATTTCACATAGCCTTATTTCCATCGTGTCCCGTTGCCACCCGCCGGTTTATTATAAACGAGACGTAAATACAGAGGGTATATATAGGACATACGTTGCAATGCGGAAGTGCACATACAAAATTTTCCCACATTACGGCGTACTGCCTAACTGGTCCTGTTTCATAATTCAGGTCCATTACATATGTACCAACATCAGTGATTGGTTCATCTGGTAATTTAAGGTCCATTTGCGTTACGCTGATTGGTTTGACTTCATGCGTTAGGTCTCATTACTATGTATTATTCACTTTACAGCTCCCTGATTGGTTAATGTGTAGGTCCGGTCCTCCAGTGTTCACTGCCTCATTATGCAATGTCCCACGTGCTTCCTGGCTAAATTTCCATTTTTTACTTATCCCTGTCCCTTTATGCATTAAGTAGACTCGGTTCAAGTCTGTGATTGTTAATGTTTGAGTTCAGTGAACACAACGATATGTATTTTGCTTTCATGTGAAACGCGCGCGTGAGTGGAGTGGACGCGATGAGTCGGGTGAACGCTATACAGGGGAGTTTCACCCGGAGGTGAATCCGGCAGAAACTAACTCACTATCCTGCGCAGACTCAAAGGTAACGCATTCAATCGCTGGGAAAACATGGCCTGGGCTACCAAATTTCGAATAGTTTTGTACGAAATTGGAGAGACACAAGAGAAACTATTATAAATGATTTTATTTTTTTTAAATTCATCGACTTGAACCAAATCTAGCATTACAGGCATGTTGGCTCGTTGTTTTCCAATTGTTGTTACGTACAAAGTTCACGCTTTTCATTTTCATTTTGATTTGACGGGGGGGCATTGGCCGCATCGACAACAGTGAGGCCTGTGAATGACAAGAGGAAACAATAGAGCTTCAAGGCATTACGTAACAAAAATTACGCAACGGTTTCAGACGTCAGTAGCTCATTTCAACCAACTCGTGCAGGGAAAAGGACAAAATTTCTCCTGACAATATTTAATTCATGTATAATTCACAGTATCACATAAAATGCCATGAATAGTGAAGGAACTCTCGAACAAGGTCAAATCTAACTAGATATTTTGACAAATACTCGGCATGAGTACCGTTCTTCATATACTGGGATCGGGCTGCGACCAACTCGAAGTGCAGGCATCATCCAAAAGTACATGGGACATTGCATAATGAGGCAGTGAACACTGGAGGACCGGAACTACACATTAACCAATCAGGAAGCTGTAAATTGAATAATACATAATAATGAGACCTAACACATGAGGTCACTCCAATGACTGCTTCGAAAGTGGACCTTGGAGAAGCGGGTTAACCAATCAGAGCATGCAGTACATGTGTGTAGGACGTGTAATGTAGGTCATTTTGAAACAGGACTACTGGAACACTGACCTAGGATGGTTTAACCACACTTTCAACTTGTGGCAAGACATTTTGTTTTTCACTACTACAGGATCGTTCAAGGGGAAAGGAGGAACGCATTAGTTTTTCAATCATCTGCCACCATCGCCACCAGATCACTGCTATTTCTTACCATGTGTAGTTTGGCGATCAGATGTATTCGGACGACTCAAGTCACCAGTAAGGTAGGGGTCACTAAAAGGCTTTGTAAATTGTAGCAAATAATATTGGGAAGTATATATCGGCCTCTAGAGAAACTCTACAATGAATGACATAAATAAAAGCATTTCAGTTGTAATTAGCATAATGCTAAAATTTTTAACTGTGCAAAACTGGTTGTAACCGTACAGATAAAGATATATTTACTATTAAAAATGTCACTCGTACGCCAATCTAACGAAAATTTTTCGATCAGTTAACAGCTTAAGGACGAACTACTACGATGGAATTTCTTGTCTTGCAAAGGAACTGGTGACATGCAAACAATTATTCGCTCTCTCAACAAAGATAATTTGAATTACGTCTCTATGAATTCTAGCGTTTTCATTACTCTCAAAAGCTATAAATCAAATGGCTTACACTAATTTGCGGAAGGGAGCTGAATGGAACTGAACTGAATAGCCAGGCCAAATAAAAATTAGTTTCTCTTCTTTGGAGTCCGTGTTTTTTTCGCCCAATGGATTTTGGAGCGTAACAGAATGGATTTTTCGGATCTAAAACAAAATTTTTATTTAGTTAAAATATCATCATTTTTCAACCCTATAAAAGTGATGAAACTTGTGAATAAGACTACTATTAAGAACTTTATTACAAAAGAAAAACACACTTTGGGAAGTGTGGTAGGGGAAGTACAATCAATCAAACATATATAATCAGGCAAAACTGCTCCCGAGACTGCTGTTGGGAATGAATAAGACTACCGGACTTAAGCTGTAATTCAAATCTGAAACTTCAACTGAATCCAAACGTTACCCTGGATATTGCATCTGATAGAAGATATTATGGCTACAATGAGGCATGTGAGGTGGCGGTATGTGTATCAAATATTCACCTCGATTGCATTGGCGCCACCAGAGGAAAAAAAACCGGAAGAGATGGATTGTCACTTCTAAACTTGATACTTTGTCAGGATATGGTATGATACTATATGCAAAAGTTTCAGTACCATTAACCATGCTGCTATACAGAAAGTTTTGTTTGGCATTTCTATTCCTTCCATTCCATAGTAGATTTTGTGTAGCAAAGAGAATACTGTAGAATATTTTCATTCGGAACTTATTTTCACTGTTGTTCACTGAACTCGTTTTTGTGGCAAAATAAAATCCCGGTGAATACTCTTATTTTCCATTCTTTACACGTACACTGATGAGAAATAATGGAAATAAAATCACAGTAATGTCCAGAACTATTGTTTTCAGCAAAAATGGATTCCAGTGATATTAAAGTATTCTTCAGTACATGCCATTTAGTTAATAAATTAGAAGGGTTTTAGGGAAATCTACCGTAGTGGCCATTTCAAGTGACTTAAACTATTGGTCTCTGCAGTTGCATGAGCACTCTCATATGCACAGAATATTAATCCCAGTTGATTTTTGCCTTTCAATAAAATCCTCAGAAAATCCAGTGGTCAAAAAAAGAAAAATAAGGACCCAATAAAAAAAAAAAACATTTTTATTTTGTCTGGCAAATCGTTCAATTCTGCAAATAATTGTAAGCAGTGGCGGCAATGAATCAATTTTAGAGGTCAAAAGTGATCATCGCCTCAATTGGGAATGTGTCAGCGAAACTTTACTATAACAGTAACCTTTGGACGGTGAAAGCATCATTGATCAATTGGCGAACAGATGATTTTACCATTGACATGCCGATTTTGAATATTTATAAAACTTAGCGTCGAACTAGGCTACATAGCCGATATAATGATGGGAATCTTGGTAAACACATCTGGGGGTAGATCGACGGCTTTTACTTTTTGTTACCGAGGGTCTACAGTCTAAGGGAGCACCATTTGATTGTGGTAGAACTGGAATAGACAGGGTGTCGACAATTTATGTTTTCAATTTGCTCGCGCAACAAAAATTTTTTTCAGCATACCAGAAGGCAACACAACATATTTCATTTGTTCTCGAAATGAAGTGACGTGCATACTTTTGCAAGTCAAATTCATTCATGCAACCTGTAATATTTAATGGTACGGAAATTTGCACACCTAACCCCTTCCCACATTTGAAAAATTTGAAATATGCAGATCTAAAAACTGCATTTTCATGAACTCTTAACTGAATCGACTTCACAATGTTTATGTTGTATTGAAATTTTCTGATGAAATGAATCTGCATCCATTCTTGAAATGCTAAACATAGCAAAATTCGGAATAGTATACCATAACGGAGGGGTCAAAATAATTTGGTCGTTGTGAATAAACTACACGAATGTAAAGAAATCAACTGAAACATACACGTTGTAATATGATTGCCACCGCAGGCGGCAACTCAAAGTACTTATATCGGTTGTACACTCATTATTGGTTTTTCCTGCACCCCATATCACTATTTTACCTTCATCTCTTGGAAGTGGTAACTTTTTTCTCACCTTGGGGTTATGCAGCAAATTATTTTTATTCACCATTGGAGGCAGACAATATTTTCCCCCGAATCCTCCAGCCCCTCCTTCAGAAAGCAAATGGTTCTCCCCTTAGCATGCTCGGTAAAAATCTTTGTGACATGGGGCTGAAATTAATCTATTGATTGGCCAATCACTTATACGTACCTTTATTAATTTCGGTGTGTGCAGACACATATTATTAATATTTTTCTGGGACTGAATGTACAATTGTGAACAAGATATAGATTAAACTGCGATTAAATGTTTGCCCAAGCATTAAATCGCAGTCCTATGCGAAAAAAAAACCAAAAGCCGTTGATATCGTTGCATATCTGCATTGAAATCTTCGCATAAACTGTACAGAGTAGTCTCAGTGGGGTGAAAATTTTCAACAGTTACTTTGTATTTTCTGTTTTCTTCATAATATCAATTTTTGAAATGGCGAGAAATCAAAATGACCGTTAAAATTTGCATTTACCCGTTCAATATTTCACAAAGGAATGGTTTCTAATACAGTAAAAGCGCATATCCCTTCAGGGGGAAGAATACAGAGAAAGTCAGAAGAGAATGAGAAGATATTAAGAAGTCAACAAATTTCAAAAGTTACAGCTAGTAGGGCTTTAAGAACCCTCGGGTTTATATAAACTGCAGGAGCGACGACACAAGTAGCCTAAAAACCCTCCATGACAGTGTTATAGGAAGCTGAGCAATGTTATCATTGCTACTTATTATTTTTTTTGCATCATTGTTAATATTTATACGGCATGTGATAGTTTGTTTGTAGTCCCTAGCAATAGAATTATAAATTAAACATCTTAGGTTAATCAAATTCAACAAAAATAGATACAATATGCATACAAATTGTCGCTGATTGTTCTAGAAGCCGAAATCGATCTTTAAGAAAATCGTTACGAAGAGTTTATGTCTTTGTTCTACATCACAATCACTCCTATTTTGACTGCAGAAGGTCAAAGACTGCAGTACTTACGTGTTGAAAAAATGAGTTAAAATTTACAGGAGTTTAAGTGAGTTTAAATTCAGAATTGATTAGCCCTATTACTTTTAATAGAGAGCAATCGAATATATCATCAAGACTTAGTCTTTACAAATCGACTTACTAGTCAGGATTTATATTTGCAATGGAATTTCTCTTTCTCTTCACTTTTCTTGTTTCATAACCCTCTAAAAATAATTGTAGAGTATTAACTCTTGTCCTTATCACCAAATTATAAGGTTATTCTCTTTAGACTAGCGAATGCCTACCGGTTCTTTTCCATAATGCTCTACGTCAAGCCATAAATGCAAAATATATGGCAGGTACATAGTCATTGAAAAGCAAAAAGCTTCATCGAATGTGACCTTTTTAATTACGCAATAGCTATGATTCGATTGATGTTAAGCCTCGCATGTTGATATCATTCCTATTTCTCATCAGATGAAGCTTTGAACGGCAGTGCTAAAGTTAGCCTAATATGAACATGGCGACTTTTAATGACCAATGGTATTGCAAGAGCATAATTCTAGTGTCTCTGTCGGCAAAAGCCGCTGACCCTCGAGGCTCCATCAATGCGTCCCTATTTTCAAAAGTCAATATATTGTGGATAATTTTGAATTTCATTTAAGTGGAACGTAATGCTTTATACGTAATAATGATACATCAAAAATAAGTTAGATACGGTTTTCGCTTCTGACTGTCTTTGAAAATGCAGATTACAACTTTACTTGCTTCAAAAATAAAATTCTCAGTAAATATAATGCATTCCCTTTAAAGGTACACAGTCACCTGAAATCTAAATATGCGCGTGTATGGTCAAAGGGGCGTTCCTTCATATGCAAAATGTTTTTAAAAAGCAGTAACTGTAGCAAAAAATGGAACAGGTGACAGTAAACCTTTAATATTTGGACAATGATAACACAAACTGTGCTGTTGCAGGTTTCGAAACAGTAGTATTGTAACTCGTACTCTACAGTAGAGTAACAGCAATCCTGCTGCACGAAGCATGAGTGATCAAGGGAGGAGAAAACATTGGAAGCATGATGCGAATACTGAAGAAGGTGAGCATGCATTTTCCATTGACTGCAACATGAATTCTAAGATTTCCAGTGGATTCAGTAAACAGTAATATTGATTCAGAGAGCTCACATTTCGAAACAATTCTACGATTTTCTAACCTGTATGTATGTATGATGACCATACATGGTGGAGAAACAATATTTCGCCTGTTGTTTTTGCAGAATATGGTAAAATAAACTGTAAAAATTATGCCGTTATCTCTTGGGCCTGTCAACACTGCATGGGCTTTTAATTCTATCTTTGATTTACCCTACATTGTTCAGCTGATGTACAACAAGAAATTGAAGGAATTAATCAAGATAGGTCTAGTCAAGCAACAGAGACAACATCGCTTCTTCAGAAAGGTAAGTGTTGCTGTTATGCTGATATTCTTTACTACCCAACACCCCAGTTGTAGGAGTTCCATGTTTATTCGTGTACAATGCCAGTTAACAGGCGATAGTTCCAGAGATGGCCATCACGAATTACTAGTTGGGACAAGTGTTTCTTGAAATGTAAAGTCCTTTTAGACTCACACCTTAATCAAGAACAAATGTCAAATATTCGAATCACCTATTTTTTTAATAAAACCGTCATACATCCGCTGTTAATTTAAATGTTGGTATGAGCAAGATATCATGTTTTGTCGAAATGACATAGTCTTTGTAACTTCGCTTTAGATATATCATTACATATGAAAATAAGCAACAGATGACAGGAAACTGCTGATTATCTTCTACTGCTGTAGTATTCTGCTAATCATCGTCAATAGTATATAAACTTGGCGTTCTGGACCATCCCCTCTCTAAGCTTCTTTTTCACTCTGGAGGCTTACAACATGCAACCACGCAGCTCGCCAGAAGTACACAACTCTCCACCGCTCCTCCCCCAAAATAGGGGTTTATAAGCTATTGTACCCAGGATGGCTCACCAACTGCTGGGTGAGACCAAATAAGGAAAATCCTTTTAAACATATGTAGTAGTTTGTGTTATGATACAAAGTAAGCATGGTAATTCAAGAGAACACATGCCAGACCCTTAAAGGGCCTATGACATGACCAACCTATCTTCATTGCATTAGCAGCCTTAAGTATAAATAATACGTGAAATAAATTCATTATTGCTGAAAACCGTATCGTTAACCATAAAATAAGCACTTTTTAACCCAATCACAGCAATCCCCCCCCCAAAACCGGAAGTGCTCTTTGGGCGATCTCGCAAATACGGAAATGACGCAACTGAAGGTATGCAGTACCGCGAAGCCTAACCGAGATACGTAGAAGTCCATAGAATTTGGAAGACTATCTTGTATAAAAATATTACCCATGCCAAACCGCTATATTGCGTTAGGGTGCTCAAAGTTCCCAGTGATGGTGTTTTGTTACTTAAGTTTCCAAAGACCCAGGATTATTTAAAATTTGATCGAAAAGTGCAGCCAGAATGATATACACCACGTACCGTACCGGCAGATTGGTGTTGTGCATGCAGTGATCATGTGTCCGCTTCCTTCGAATCTGTGCCAGATCTGGGATTCAACTGGGACTCAAGGTGCGACATACTAGTTTACTGAGGCCGAATGCCGTGCTCAGTAAGCTTATATTTGTTCAATCTGTTTCAGTGGATACCCCGGGACAAAGAAGAAAATCGACAGCTAATGAAAAATTGACAAGTGCGTGCGCCATTTTTATTTGGCTAGTCCGACGGTTACGATGCGCGCATATCTCCAGTCGATAGTTGCGATACTACATATTATGTAAGGGCCAAAACATCCTCCATAAAGGGAACTACCGGTACTACCTTATCATAAACTCATTTTTAAAATAAATAAAAGGAACCATGCGTGGGAGAGACAGTCGCTTGACTGTAATGTCGTCCCATCCCACCGAATAAGAATCCCCTCCAATATCTATAGTATACGGCCGTTTCCCATTGATCATTATGACAAGGCGTGCTCGTATGTCCCTACGACTTGCATCTCCGCCACCTTCTCTGCGTTTTCCTTAGCATAGTTTTTATTGAGAAGAGAGAGAGAGAGAGAGAGGAGAGAGAGAGAGAGAGAGAGAGAGAGAGAGAGCACGGAAGTGCAGTCTCACGCCTCGAGTGCACCATAGTTGTTTTACGTAGGGTAGAGTAACATAAACCGTCAGTGCACGGACACTATAACATTTGCTCAGTGTTCATTACCGTTGAAAAAGTCTCATTGAGTTTCCACTAATTTAGTCTCGCCTTAGGTTGTAGATCATGATTCAAGCAAGAAGGTAAATTAAATGTTCAAAAGCCCAGAAGATAATCCAAATAAATCTACAGTTGCACATAATTTCATATGCATTTCTTATTCCTGAAACAGTCTAGACAGACTGTTCTGAATCAGCAAATCATGTTGTGACTGTACTGCATGGCCAGCCTTGTTTATCTCATTACACATTCACGCAATTTGTTTATCCTGATAGCACGTGATTAAGTTTTGACGGGCATCAAATACCAATGGCCAATTAAAAATGAGACAAAACGAGGCAAGGGCACGGCCCCGCATCCATGTGCATTTATATCAGGCATATCTTTGTTTAAACTGATGGCACGTGATTATGTCTTGACATCCATCAAAAGAAAGGGACAATCAAAAACAAATACTGTAGAGGCAGCAAAATCTGTGATAACCAGATAACACTTGAAACATTTCATCGCCCAAGGTCATCTAGCCATGAACAGACAATTGTATGTGTACGTGCATGGGGCTATCATAGCACGCTGGCTGAAGCGCAAACTGTCCACTTTGAGAATGACTTACAACAGCGTAATCGTACACATTTTATTTGGCTTTATTTATGAGAGCGACTGTTTTGACTAAAGATATTTTTATTAATAAAAAATATAACAAACTTTATTCCCCGGCCACTGGAAGTAGT
The DNA here is from genome assembly GCF_041260155.1 of Ptychodera flava. Taxonomy (NCBI): domain Eukaryota; kingdom Metazoa; phylum Hemichordata; class Enteropneusta; family Ptychoderidae; genus Ptychodera; species Ptychodera flava. The sequence goes on from NC_091930.1 coordinate 11,029,722, forward strand.
GACAACCATATTTGCATATGAATAGAATAAGAAAAGGTCGACACTAGTCTGAGCTCAAGTTGTTGAAGCCAAAACAGAGGGTGAAGCGCTTTCACTGCCCGTCGCTGTCAGCTCCTATCGATGCCCGTCAGAAAATTTGCCTACCAATCACTGTAAACAGACAACTACTCTTTATAAAAACCAACAAATTTTTTAATAGTCCCAGTCTCTAAAATGTTGATTTTCGAACAAGCAGTAATGTTGATCGTGTGATTGTACACTCTCGGTATACACTGCTAAGCCACGTCTGTCCGTCATTTACTTGAACAAGTCGATATCTCAATACCAAAGGCCACTGCTAGTTATGGAAACCAACGAAATAACGACCCAAGATTCCACAAATATTCATTTTCGAACAGTGGCAACGCGGAGACAAATCTATCTTGTCCGCCATCCTTCATCGTGTGACACGCCACTGTGTTTCAATGCTTTGGGCTAACGTACGGGCGTTGCATACTGTCAGTGTCAGTGTCATATATGATCTCCACACGCATGCTTCAGTGAAAAGGGCGTGATTGCGGAAAAAACTTTCGCCGATCCGGTGCACATGGTGAGAAATTTGCAAACATGTTGAATATTTTGCACAATGGCACAAAAGGAAAAGGTCACGAAAAATCTCCCTTTGAGAGATCTAGAATGGCTGAGCAAACACTGAAACAGCTTCGAATGAAATTTTATTCAGCGTACATAGCTACTTTCTCTCGTGTGTGGCAGGCTTATACAGCGTAATTTGCTATCAATGCCTAATATCTACTTGGAAGTTAATACTGTCGCCTATTTTTTTTCTCAATTGGTTCGGAAAAGTCACTCATGCCAACGCTCTGCTCGCTGACACGATCGACATCTGCATCAGGTGGGAGCAAACGCCATTGCAGTGTATGGCGGTACCTCGCTGCGGTGAACTGCGTACCTTTGATGACGTAACAACATGGCGGCAGCATTTTTGCGGAAGCAGTAAAAGTTGCTCGCCGATACCGCATCTTAAAATGCGAATTTAATGCACAAGCAATGCACAAATGTCAAAGAAATTTGACAAGTCGATAATAGATGGATTGTGCTACAGCTCAAATGGGTCAAAAGACGTTTTAATTTTCATGTCATAGGCCCTTTAAAGGGTAAGGTTCAGCGCCGTTTGTGCACAAAAGGCAATGTCGTAGTGAGGACAGACCTTCCTCGACTGTGATGTCTTCGCTAGGTGACTGGATGCCATACGTTGTGAGTTCGAATCCGATAGAAAAAAATTGCCGAATTCAAACCACAGTCATTTGTGGTTCGATAGACAGCGATGGCCGCTGTGGTATGCAAACGATATAAAGGAAGTTGGGAAACAGAATGGCTGCCCAGTATTGCCGAGTTCGGACCCAAATATCCCACATACAATTTACTCAATAAAACAGCAATGATGCATGGCTTTCAATACCTCTCTTAATTTCTGTTAACGTTTTTGCGTCTAAGTAGATGTGTGCATAATCTGTTGCGATTTCCAATGGTCCAGATTTTCAACCCCTGTTTTCAACATGGTACTGCTACAAGCGGATGATTTGAATGTGAAGGCGCTGTGACGGAAGCCAGTCATTGAAATGGACATATTACAAGCTTTGGAAGGAAAATAGAAAATAAAAGTTTTGACTTAGTTCAGGTGATAGTTTCCTCGGGCACTGTATTGAGTTCAAATCTAGCCCTGAGTGTCTCGTGTTCGGTACAAGCGCGCACACTAGACATAAACAATAAGGGGAAAGTCTAGCGAATAAATTATAGTTTCTAAGGCCGGCAGAAGATTGTGATTGTAAGCCATCGTAAGTTAGACCCTTCTACTGTCTGTAGCTTTATGGTATTTTGTAGCCAGTGATGTAGATAATAGCCGGTCATCAGTAAAAAATGCTTGGCTACATGCAGCTTGCAACTGGCTATAAGACGCATGGAAAAAAATAACAAGAAGACATGCAAAAGAACCCTTGTGATTTGAAAAACAAATCTTCACCCATTCGTATTTTCAGTTTAAATTGAGGTATTTCAAAACAAATCAAAAATTAAAGCTGCATGCAGAGTTGGCGGGGCCCAAGCGGTTAACATGGTTGAAAGTTTTTGCACTAATTATATTATGTGCAAATTCGAGCTTGGAAAAGTAGGATTTTGAACATCATCTCATAGTTACTGTACATTTCACATGGAATTGCATGTTTTACGGAAAATTCAATATGGCGGCCAAACCACGTGATCGATCGAAATACTTTTCGCAAACTTGAAAGAGATCATACTTAAAAAAATACGAGTACAATTTCAGCTCAATCTGTGTGTTGGTTCTGGAGAAGAAGATTTTTAAAGATTAAATCACGATTTTCTCAAAATCCAATATGGCGGCCAAACCACGTGACCAATCCAAACGTCTTTCGCAAACTTGAAAGAGATCACACTTAAGATGTTAAACATAAAATTTCAGCTCAATCGGTGCGTTGGTTGTGGAGGAGAAAATTTTTAAAGATTAAATCGAGATTTTCCTAAAATCCAATATGGCGGCCAAACCACGTGACCGATCAAAAGGCCTTTCGCAAACTTGAAAGAGATTACACTTAAGATGTTACATGTCAAATTTCAGTCGAATCGGTGTGTTGGTTCTGGAGAAGAAGATTTTCAAAGATTAAATCACGATTTTCGCAAAATCCAATATGGCGGCCAAACCACGTGACCGATCAAAACGCCTTTCGCAAACTTGAAAGAGATCACACTTAAGATGTTACATGTCAAATTTCAGTCGAATCAGTGTGTTGGTTCTGGAGAAGAAGATTTTCAAAGATTAAATCATAATTTTTGCAAAATCCAAGATGGCAGCCAAACCACGTGACCGATCAAAACGCCTTTAGCAAACTTGAAAGAGATCACTCTAAGGATGACATGAGGAAAATTTCAGCTCAATCGGTGTGTTGGTTCTGGAGAAGAAGATTTTTAAAGATTAAAATGGTATTTTTCGAAAATCCAATATGGCGGCCAAGGTCACGTGACCGCACGCGATTTTATTTGCCAATTCTTAAGACCTTAGGTCATGGTTGCTATATAAAAAATTTCAAACTGACTAGACCCCTAGGTCAGCAGGAAATGCCATTTCTATGTTTTTGGAAAATCCAATATGGCCGCCCGGTCACATGACCAATCAAAATTTTAGGGATAATATGCACGAGAACCCATAAGTAGCTATTAGCACTGCAAGTTTGAGAAGTTTATGTCATGCGGTTTCTGAGATCAAGAGTGACAAAAAAAGGGACAGTAGAAGAAGAAGATGAGGATTAAAGCTGCAAGCAGCGTTTTAGGGGCCGAGCAGTTCGCATAGTAGTTGAGAAACATAAGGCGTCATCTTGAGATCTGCAATTATACCAAACATGAAGGTTTTTGTACTAATTGTTGCTCATGTTAAGGTACATGCGTATATTTGAGGTCAAAGGTCACCAAGTTCACATGATATTTTATCAATATATTTGTGTCCCTTTATTATCCCCATATACCAAAAATCAGACCTCTATCTCTGTTGGTTTGCCCAAAATTAGATATGTGCATATTTAATGAGGCATGACATACTGTACCATAAGGTCTCCCATCATACCAAATATGAAGGGTGTAACCCTTGTGGTTACTGAGTTATGGACATATATGTATATTTGAGGTCAAAGGTCATCGAGGTCACGTGACATTTTGTCAAAAAAAATTGTATCCCATAGTTATCCCTTTATACCAAAAATCAGACCTCTAACTCTATTGGCTTGCCCAAAATAGTTATGTGCATATTTAATGAGGCATGACATGTGGTACCATAAGGTCTCCCATCATACCAAATATGACAGGTGTAGCCAATGCGGTTGCTGAGTTATGGACAGATATGTATATTTGAGGTCAAGGTCATCAAGGTCACGTGACATTTTGTGAAAAAAATTGTATCCCATAGTTATCCCTATATACCAAAAATCAGACCTCTAACTCTATTGGCTTGCCAGAATTAGATATGTGCATATTTAATGAGGCATGACCTTTGGTACCATAAGGTCTCCCATCATACCAAGTATGAAGGGTGTAGCCCTTGTGGTTACTGAGTTATGGACATATATGTATAGTTGAGGTCAAAGGTCATCAAGGTCACGTGATATTTTGTCAAAAAAATTGTATCCCATAGTTATCCCTTTATACCAAAATCAGACCTCTAACTCTATTGGCTTGCCCAAAATTAGTTATGTGCATATTTAATGAGGCATGACATGTGGTACCATAAGGTCTCCCATCATACCAAATATGACAGGTGTAGCCCATGCGGTTGCTGAGTTATGGACAGATATGTATATTTGAGGTCAAAGGTCATCAAGGTCACGTGACATTTTGTGAAAAAAATTGTATCCCATAGTTATCCCTATATACCAAAAATCAGACCTCTAACTCTATTGGCTTGCCCAGAATTAGATATGTGCATATTTAATGAGGCATGACCTTTGGTACCATAAGGTCTCCCATCATACCAAGTATGAAGGGTGTAGCCCTTGTGGTTACTGAGTTGTGGACATATATGTATATTTGAGGTCAAAGGTCATCAAGGTCACGTGACATTTTGTCAAAAAAATTGTATCCCATAGTTATCCCTATATACCAAAAATCAGACCTCTAACTCTATTGGCTTGCCCAGAATTAGATATGTGCATATTAAATGAGGCATGACCTATAGTACCATAAGGTCTCCCATCATACCAAGTATGAAGGGTGTAGCCCTTGTGGTTACTGAGTTATGGACATATATGTATAGTTGAGGTCAAAGGTCATCAAGGTCACGTGACATTTTGTCAAAAAAATTGTATCCTATAGTTATCCCTATATACCAAAAATCAGACCTCTAACTCTATTTGCTTGCCCAGAATTAGATATGTGCATATTAAATGAGGCATGACCTATAGTACCATAAGGTCTCCCATCATACCAAGTATGAAGGTTGTAGCCCTTATGGTTACTGAGTTATGGACATATATGTATATTTGAGGTCAAAGGTCATCAAGGTCACGTGACATTTTGTCAAAAAAATTGTATCCCATAGTTATCCCTATATACCAAAAATCAGACCTCTAACTCTATTGGCTTGCCCAGAATTAGATATGTGCATATTAAATGAGGCATGACCTATAGTACCATAAGGTCTCCCATCATACCAAGTATGAAGGGTGTAGCCCTTGTGGTTACTGAGTTATGGACATATATGTATAGTTGAGGTCAAAGGTCATCAAGGTCACGTGACATTTTGTCAAAAAAATTGTATCCTATAGTTATCCCTATATACCAAAAATCAGACCTCTAACTCTATTGGCTTGCCCAGAATTAGATATGTGCATATTAAATGAGGCATGACCTATAGTACCATAAGGTCTCCCATCATACCAAGTATGAAGGGTGTAGCCCTTGTGGTTACTGAGTTATGGACATATATGTATAGTTGAGGTCAAAGGTCATCAAGGTCACATGACATTTTGTCAAAAAAATTGTATCCCATAGTTATCCCTATATACCAAAAAATAGACCTCTAACTCTATTGGCTTGCCCAGAATTAGATATGTGCATATTTAATGAGGCATGACCTTTGGTACCATAAGGTCTCCCATCATACCAAGTATGAAGGGTGTAGCCCTTGTGGTTACTGAGTTATGGACATATATGTATATTTGAGGTCAAAGGTCATCAAGGTCATGTGACATTTTGTGAAAAAATTGTTTTCAATAGTTATCACTTTATACCAAAAATCAGACCTCCAGCTCTATTGGCTTGCCCAAAATTAGATATGTGCATAATAAATGAGGTTTAGAAACATGCTAGGGTCATAGGTCAAGTTCATCCTCAAAACATTGATTTGCAGTTTGATCCCTGTTGGTCATTGTTCAGTAGTGACAAGCCCCCGGCCCCCCAGGACACTCACATAGGCCAGAATAGTCATCGGTATAGCTTAGCTGCAGAGGTATAGGGGAGGTCAAAGGTCATTGAAAAATCAGAAAAATAATACTTTAAAAATCTTCTTCTCAAAAACTGCCTGGTCAATTTCCTTGAAATTTAGTATATAGCATCTAGATAGTATGGCCTATAAAGTTTGCGAAAAGATTTTGGATCGGTCAAATTTTATGGAAATGGGACAGTAAAAAACATTTTCATTTCAAAATTGTAGCCAGGTCACATGACTAATTAAAAATTCAAGACTAACATGCACTACCTCTCATTGACCTTAAACATTGTACCAAGTTTCAAAAAATTTCATTGAGCAGTTTCAGAGATTAGGACCGACAAAAAAACGGCAGAAGAAGAAGAAGAAGAAAAAGAAAAAAGTAGAACTTCAGCAATACCAATAGGGGCCTCGCCATGAGGGCGCTCGGCCCTAAAGAAGAAGAATATTGAACTCCAGTAAAACCAATAGGGGCCCAGCCGGTAGGCTTGGGCCCCTAAAAAGGTGAAGACATTTTGAGTAAAATTGATCTAAAACGTTATGATCCCCTAATAGACTTGGTATGCATAGGCATGACCCAGAGTGTAGTAAGTGAAGGTTGCATATCCGGTTACCTCGGATAGGTAACCTCAGAAAAAATCGACAATTGTTCGTAATATGCAAAGGAAATGTGACGGAGACGTAGTGGAAAAGTTGTCCGTAGCTCCATAGATGAGCATGCATATTTGAATACCATGTACACTGCTTTTCACGATATGTAAAACTTCAACAAAAGGAAAATATCAGTAATTTGTAGTAAATGGTCAGCCGAGAGTTAATGAGGCTGATGGGTCCCATAGGACAGCTGTGCAGGGCCCCGGCCGTCGTCGATGAGTGTGAATGATCGAACAAACAACGCAATGTTGATGTAGCCAGTGACAGTGGTAACGATGTGATCGACGTTGAAATTCCAATTCCACTCAGCCCAACTAAATCGAATCAACTGATAAAAACAATGACCAAACTTGTCACAAAGCCAAAGGTAATTCCTCAAATGTGAGAGAAAGGATTCAGTTTCAATGTTTGAAGGAAGAAATGAATTTTTGATTGCCTTCCAAATGACTGTGAAGACTCGCAATGTTCATAACTTTACAGGATTACATACGAAACAGTTCTTTTCAGGATCACCAATCACTCACAAAATAAATGCTATTTCTTGCATGTTCATTACATGTGTCTTATCATGTATGTGGCTGTGTATGCGTATGTTTAGGTACATAACGGAAATTTTTGTGATAAGTCAGCGTGCTTTGTTAATTGTGCTCTGCAGGGATCAAGATCGCCCAGGCCGGAATTTGAATTTTAGTAATCATGATTAGCAGCATACATTAACATTTAAAACAGAAGTCAAATGGGCAATCTTGAACCACGCTTTGTGAAAATATGCATTCTCTGAATTAAATACAGTGTTTTTCAATGTTTGTTTGACATAAAGGCAATTGCTATACATTTACATATGTCATGTATGAGTTTGGACAGATATTAATGCCCTTCACTTGTCGAATTTCAGGAAATCTCTGAGCAAACCGATTGTGTCTTACCAATAGCATTCCTTTTACACATTTGCATAGTCCTACCATAATCCCTGTTTTGTAGGGGTTTTTGGCGTTAAGCTGGGCTTAACCGATCTGTATGGTCATAAGTGCGAGGGGAGTTCTGCGGCATTCACAATTTTAAAGCCCCAGTATTTGTAACTTTTAACAATTTTTTTTCATATTTTTGATTAAAATGACATCCTCAGTATGTGAAAGTAGACCATAATTAATACTGAATCGCATGGTATGCATGCCCAGCCCACCTCACGATTAACAGTAAAGGAGTGGAAAATGACTTCTTGTCCGGACCAGAAGTCAGCTTTGTTGACACACGAAATGAAACGTAATCACACCACCGCGCATGCTCAACCACATCTACGCAAGTTTTACTGTGGCGTCCGTAGAAACTATACGCTCTTCGAAAAGGTCTGGTCCATCAAAACTGGAGACTCAGCTAAAAACGCGCGAAAGTTGGGTGAAATACCGTAAAGATATAATATGTAAGTGTTCACAGATTGTTCCGACTACAATGAGCTGTGCAAACAAACGTCTTGAACAGCTAAACTAACGACGGAGGCAGTCGATTATAGGCTTCATGCACTGCATTGCACGTTTTGACTGACGGTACGGAGATCAAGTTGGGTGCTGAATGAATTGAGAGGAAAAACATATATGAATAAAAATTCAACACTTCACCATTGTAATCATTGAACTAGTCGTTTCTTCCATTATGGAGTATAATGAAATTTTGTTGAAAATAAATGACGGGACTGATTCTGCTCCGTCTACTCCAACGAAGTTTTGTGTACGGCCAGGCTATGCTGCATGCAACAATTGTTGCCGTAATTAATAATGCTGAGAAAGGAAAAATTATATCTTGAATGCAGTAAAAAGTCTTACTTATTAAATCTAAAAGTGTTTCCAAATAATATCGAACGTAACGGGTATCTAATCCTCACAAGGACTACAGTAGTACAATTATCGACTAGCTGCGATGCGATGGAGCTCCAGGCATGGTAGAAGTTCGAACACAAGAGAGATCCCGGCCTTACTGCAAAGTCGTCCCCTGCGCACCCGCGCTCGGCCCGACAGCAAACTAACCTCTTGGTTTGATTCTGTTGTTTACATATTTTTGTATAAAATTCATGATACATATATCTGACTTTCACAACTGTACAATTTGCTTAGGACTGTGGTTTTGGCTGTAGTCTACAGACGATCGGAGGGAGCTAAGGCAGGCCCAAAATTTGCATGGACAATGCCCGGGACAATTATACACGCAGATGAGAAAGTCATTCACATAAACCTAAATGAAGTGATCAATACAAAACTTTTAAACATCACTGGTTCTGAAAATTTATGATCAATGGTTCTGACCTATGGATTTTACACTGCGGCGCTGTTTTTGTGTTTGGCCGGCTGCTAGTCCTGTAAGGCTGTACTACATGGAGGTAGTAGACTGTACAAGTGCAGCGGGCCCGGGCCGAGATTGGTGTGGGGCCTGCAGCAAGGTAAAGTTGACAGCTTCCATTGCAGAATGCCCGCGTATTATCCTTTCGCGTTTGGGAGGAAATTTACCGCTGTATTCAGAATGCCTTTTTACCAGTATATAAAGCTCAAAAACTGATGCATCAAGAGCCAAGAGTCTGTTAGCTGTAGGTCCATTGTTTTTTCTAAATTTTTGATGAGATACAGCCGTGCGTATACTGGTCCCGATCGTTCTGACTCAGGCGTTCACAGCTGTTTAGGGAGCCGTCATTATTTACGACCTGGGGGTCGGAGTAATTACATTAGAAACTCCGAAATTTTGAGTCACACCCAGCCAACCATGATGACTTTGAGTAACCCCCTCTCTAACAGAAAGTTTGGCTTACCTGAGCCCATGTAACAATATGTAGATATAAAAGCTCACCTAATAACCAGTCTATGACCATATAGGCCTAGTATTGTTAAATTTGGATGGGTAGCATGTCATTATGGTATGGTTAAATGTTCAAATGGTTGTTGAACACAAGTCAATTAAAATATACATTTCTATGATAATATAAAGGATGAATTCACAACAGTTCAGTTTTGTCCTAGATCCTGTGCACTTATAGTAATATCTGTCGAGAACATTTTTCCATGACCCAGCCTCTCCTTTTACCTCTGGTAATGACTAGAAAACTACTGCGTGACATCATCATCACCACTGTCGATCCTCATCTTTACTGTCACTGGTGCCATTGAGTACATGAACAACGATATCATTCTCATCGTCACTATCTTCTCTTTCATAATAAGTATTGCTAGTAGTAGCAGCTACTTGTAGTTTTTTTGCCTTGCTTCATCTAGTTGATATT